>NC_056732.1:8834328-8994328 GCF_019279795.1 Protopterus annectens | reverse complement strand
CTCGTGGGTATTACAGTGTACAGCAATGGGACTCGGATGCTTGTTTTCCTGGAGAAGTAAGACATTTTATTTCTAGCACCCACCTGTGGACCAAGTCCAAGAACACTTCCTATTTTAACATTGCCTGATGGAATGCACTATACCTGAAGGGTCAGACATGCCCTCCTTGGCCAGTTCCTATATCTGTACTGCTATTATGCACATGAGGTAAGGGTGTGTTTCTTTGTGTTTGTTGATATACCACATCACTGTATTATTGTCTGTCAAGATTTACAGGCTTCCCAGTTGCGAAGTGTATCCTGAAGGGCAACCCTACCATACAAGCTCAAGGATATCAGAGGATTAGGGTCCTGCAGCAAGTATGACCACTGGCACCACCTCTTTCTGAGGTACCACTGCAGCTTTATCATGTGCAGTCCTGCTAGAGGAACCATAAATATGCAGGACGCCTAGAGCTCTAACGGATTCCCTGACTTATTTGGTTTAAGGTGGCAATGTTTTTACGTTAAAAACAATGACAAGGAAATCTTTCTGCCTGTCTGTGTCTAGGAAACTGACTATGTCCAAATGGAACCAGTGGTGGTGTAAGGACAACTCAGCAGACTGAAGAACAATATTGTCATCACCAGGCCCGTTTTTATTTCCAGCATGGATGAGGATGGAATGAGACAATCATCCAAGTATGAATAGATGTGAATTCCCTTTGCCCTAAAAGAGATGACTTAAGTTACTCTGCCATGCCATGGTGCAGCAAATAAGCCAAAAAACAAGGAGGTGAACTGGCAACAAGTATTCCCTGTTTAGCATCCTAGGAACTGTCTACCCTCCTTGGCTATGAGAATGTGCAGACAGGCATCCTTTAGCTATGAGAATGTGCAGACAGGCATCCTTTAGTCACCATAAGGGCTCATTGGAGAATCAGAGGTAAAGGGCTATGCAATAACACCTTGAACTTTGAGACTGATAGAAACTTGGAAACTCTGGAATGGTCCAGAATGGGTCACCATGATCCTTGTTTTCCTGTAAACAGGCAGTTTCTGGACCCATAAAACTAACTGTAAAGGCATCGGGTGTTGTCAATCTTTCAGGAAAAGTGAAATGCCTAAGAACTTTGTTTTCTTTTGGAAATTAAGCCTGCAACTATTTTTTTTTTATGTGCAGAACCAGTGTGTTCTGTGATATGCCTTCCCACTGTTCAGCAAAGAAGGCAAGCCTATCTCCAATTTTTGACTGGGGTACAAATGGGTGAGGTTGAGGGCAGGGTGGGTTGCTGTGGGGCATTTGGATAGGTGGAGATGCTGTTCTAAACCTTAACTGCTCCTTCACTCTGTAACAGCCCTGAGTGTCCCTAGGCCTGCCCTGACTGTCAGCTTCCCACTTTTTTCTACATCAGACCTTCAAGCTTTTTTGGACATGGGTCACAAATGGCCAACTTTTAGTGTTTGACAGATCGCATGGTTTCCGTGGCTCCTTAAGCTTCCCAGCAAAAAGGTATCCTTCAAACTGTGAAAGGAATCTCCAAATGAGACATCCTCAGTTGATGGGGCTGAGGAAAAGGGCATTTTCAATGTCAGGTTGTAGAAACGAGGTTGGAGACATTTAGTTTAACCAGTTCCTCTACCTTTGAATCTTGAGGCATCTGACCCTCTGTCTGGAGACACCCCTACCCTTTTCTTTTGCAAAAGGTACTGCTGACGTTGAACATTCCTTCAGAAGCGGACTGTCCAGACTTGTGCCAACTTGAAGAGATCTTGAGTGGTGGCCCTGGATGAGGGGTGAAGCTTAGTCATCACTTGCTGGAGTAAGACGACCGATTACAGTTTGGGCTTTGGTGCACTGGGCTTGTGTTTGTGATGCAGTGGGACTCAGGCAGACATCAGTAACCCCAGTCTGATCTCACTCAACTTCCTCCCGAGTCAACAATATGAGAATATCTCCCTCCCCGCTGCTTGTGAAAATGCCTGTATCACACCACAAGGCCTGTGAGACGGTCGCAGGTCCAGTCGATAGCATAACCATTCTGGCTTGTGAGGACATGCTGGATATGGAAAGCATTGTTGCTTTCAAAGGGGTCACACCAGAGGCCTCAACAGGAAAAGGTGATGAATACGGGGTCTGTAAAGGCACCTTGCCGATACTGGCACCCTTGAGCCTAAGTGAGCTATCAGACTCCGAAGTGGAGTTGTCAGTCTCCTACAATTTCTTACTCTCCAGGCTCTTCTCCAAGGATTTCTGGTTTCCAAGGTTCTACGAAGAACTAGTTGATGCCATGGAAGTCCAAGACCAAACTCAAGTTTTCTGAGAGACAGATATAGAGAGAGTGTGGCATGTGAAGGGATCCCCCACCCTGTGTTTAACGGTCCATTTGTTGAAAAAAGCTCACTGGAGACAAAGTACAGTTGTGTACACTTACCATAAATGTAGATGTTAGAGTGTATTCACTGTTGCAGTCATTACATTTGGGTAATCTGCTGGCAGGTTGCCCTCAGTCGGCCTGAATAACAAAGTCTTGGGTCCTGCTGTCTCCTCTTCCATGACGTCAGGTCGTCAGGGGTATAAAACATTCAGCCGACGCAATTTTAATCAGTTTTTCTTGTCCCAGATGTCAGGTGCCCCCCAAATGGGGAGCAGATATATATATATATATATATATATATATATATATATATATATACATATATATATATATACATATATATATATACATATATATACAGATATATATAGATATAGATATGTGTGTGTGTGTATATATATATATATCTATATATATATCTATATATATATATACACACACACACATATATATATATATATATATATATATATATATATCTATATATATATACACACACACACACACACACACACACACACACACACACACGTACTTTAGAACACAAAACAATTACCTTCAGCTAAAAGCAAATACACCACAAAGGCTTTTGAGGATAGTGAAGGAAAGAAGAGGTATAATAATAGAGAAGAAAGGGGGCTGGCAGGTGGGTAACCAGGACTGCAACAGTGAATACACTTGAACATCTACATTTATAGTAAGTGTACACAACTGTACTATGTTCTTCGTGTTTCACTGTTGCAGGCATTACATTTGGGTAGACTCCCAAAGCTATGGATGGGAGGATGGAATTATACAGCATTAAGAGCAGCTATAAGGCCCTGCAGGACTGCAGTGGCAAAGCCTGCCCTGGATTTAGAAAAGAGAGGTAAATGGTAATGCTTTGTGAACGTATGAACTGAGCTCCACATAGCAGCTTCTAGAATGTCTCTGGTAGGAACCCCTCTGAGAAAAGCTGCCGAAGTAGATGCAGCCCTGGTGGAATGGGATCTGATCCCCTTGGGCACAGGTTTACCATGGTGCATGTAGCAGAAATGAATACAATGGCTTATCCCTTTTGAAATAGTCTGCTGGAAGGCTCCACTCTGTCCCTGCAGCAAATGCCACTAGTAGTTGCTCAGACTTTCTTAGAGATTTTGTCCTGTTTAGGTAGAATCTTAGTTGTCTGTGTACATCCAATGAATGCAGAATCCACTCCCCCTTGTTCTGTGGATTTGGGAAAAAAGTTGGCAGGTGAATGGTCTGGTTAACAGCCACACTGGATACCACCTTAGGCATAAAGGATGGATTGGTCCTGAGGGCCACCCTGTCCGGGTAAAAGATAATGAAAGGCTCCACTGCCATGAGGGCCTGTAGTTCTGAAACCCTTCTAGCTGAAGTGACTGCTAAAAGAAAGCCCGTCTTCCAAGGAAGAAATTTTATATCCGCAGTAGCAGCTGGTTCAAAAGGAGGTAGGGTGAGTTTTCCAGCACAAAACTGAGGTCCCATGCAGGAGTTGGTGCTCTCCTGGGAGGCCTTACATTTTTGGCCCCTCTGAGGTAACTGCTTTAGCAGGGGATAAGAAAAAAGAGGAGGCTCTGTGTTGTAATGTGCCGAGATGGCATAGGCATGGATTTTTATTGAAGAAAAAGATAGGTCCTTGTGAAGCATCTCAGTTAAGTATTGCAAAATCTGAGGAATATCAGGCTTTGCTGTGTCTATTCCTTGTGCTTGGTTCCAAGCACAGAATCTCTTCAATTTATCAGCATAAGATTTTCTAGTACTAGGCCTTCTAGCCTCCAAAATGACATCCATCACAGGTTTACTGAGAGATGTGATTGGTGAAATTAGTTGATTAGCCATGCTGCAAGATTCAGAGTTTGGAGCAGAGTGTGCAGAATTTGATAGTTCTGCGGAGACAATAGATGAGGTGTTTGAGGCAAGTACCGCGGAGGAAGGAGTGACACATTCCTTAGAAGTGGTTACCAGTGTTGGCGAGGCCAGTCTGGAGCAATCAGAATCATTTTTGTTTTTTTCCTGTCTGACTTTTAGAAAAACCTTGGAGAGTAGAGGCAGAGGGGGAAAGGCATAGACTGATCGTTTTTTCCAGCTGAAGGACACAGCATCCACTTTCCAAGCTTTTTTGTGATGAGTTCTTGTGCAGAATTTATCCAAATGGTAGTTTTTGGGGAGAGGCAAATAGATCTATGTCTGGGCTCCCCCATTTTTGTGTTAACATGCTGAAGATTTGTGGATCCAGTTTCCATTCGTGTGGGTCCATAAGATTTCTGCTTAGGTCGTCTGCCAGAGTATTTTGCTTTCCTGGCAGGAACTGAGCTTGAAGATGTATTTGGTAAGTCAAGGCTGTGTTCCACAAGGCAATGGCTAGTCCACAAAGGGGGTAGGAGTGGGTACCCCCCTGCTTATTTATGTACCACATAACTGTAGTGTTGTCCATCTTTATCAGTAGTTGTCCTGGATGAAGGAAGTCCTTGAAGGCTGTCAGAGCATCTGTACAGAAAGCATTTCTTTCTGGTTTATATGTAGATGCATTTGATTTGGGCTCCATTTGTACTGAATGCATCTCCCTGCCAGATGGGCCCCCCAAGCATAGTCTGATGAGTCTGTAGTTAGGATTAGGGTTTGGGTGGCAGGGGGTAGAATGAATGACAGTCCCTTGTTTTGGTGACATGCCCCTGCCCACCAAATGAACTCCTGTTGTAGGCAGGGAATGAGAGGAATCATTGTTTCCAGGCTGTGACAATGTTGACTCCATAAGCTTTTTAGGTACCATTGAAGTTTCCTCATATGCAGTCTTGCATATGGAATTAGTAGAATGCAGGATGCCATGAACCCCACAGCCTGCAGAATTTGTCTTGCAGATAGCTGGGTTTTTGTTGCCACTTGTTTGAACTATGTTGTCAATTGAATTTGTCTGGCGTGAGGTAAGCCATCTGGGCAGTTGTATTCAAGCTCGCACCCAGGAATGTAATTATTTGAGAGGGTACCAGTTGTGATTTCTTTTCATTTATGGTGTACCCTATGCATGCTAGAAGCCTTTTTACAAACGCCAGATGCTGAAGAACAGTGTCCTTTTCCACTGCCTGAATGAGACAATCATCCAGATATGGATAAATATGAATGTTTCTTTGCCTGCAAAATGCAATTACTGGTGCAAGGCACTTTGTGAAGACCCCGGGTCGAGTAGATAAACCAAAGGGCAGTGCAGAGAACTGGTAATGCAAATAGCCTGCTTTGAAGCGGAGGTATCTTCTGCAAGATTCCCTGATTGGGATATGCAGGTATGCCTCTTAAGTCTAGAGTTACAATCAGGCATCCTTGCCTCGCATAGGCAGTAACTGTTGGAGAGTCAGCATCCTGAATTTCGGAATGTCGAGGAAAGTATTTCGAATGGATAAGTCCAGAATTGGACGGCATGATTTGTCTTTTCTGGGTACCAGGAAAAGTCCTGAATAAAACTCTTGTCCTTTTTCCTTTTCTGGTACTGGCTGAATAGCCCCCATATCCATGAGGGACTTGACTTGTTTCTGGGCCTCTGCCCACTGATTTGGTGACAGACCTGGCCATCCGTTTGGAATTGGCAACGTGTGGAAATGAAATCTGTACCCCTGGGATACTATATTTAAGACCCACTTGTCCTGGGTAATTAGATGACAGTTTTGAGCATAAAGTGCTAGTTTTCCCCCCAAAGGGGCTGCCAAAAGATAAGTGCTTGGAGATGGCAGAGGAAAGTCATTGAGACAGTTTACTGTAGGGTGGCGCTTTGTTAACTCCTGATTTGGAGGTGGAGGCACCCCATTGTTTTGACCTGTCAGATCCTTGTGACTGAAACCTGGAGCCTTTGGAGCATCTGGGTTTGGCCTGAGCGGCTCTGTTGGACACTGGAAAGGACCAATTCTTAGTAGGCCAGTGTCTACTGAACCTGTGTGGCTGCACTTTCAAGAAATCTTTTACAGTTTGCATAGATTTAGCTTTGTCTTCCATCTTTTTTAACACCTCTTCTGCCTTACTACCAAACAGACTGCCCTGCTGTAAAGAAGCATCCAACAATTTAGCTTTAACATGATCAGGCAGATTTTGCTCCTTGAGCCAAGCATGCCTTCTTATCACAGATCCAGTTATGGCGGCCCTGCAAGAGGCCTCCAAGGAATCAAAACCACATTGCAAAGTATGCTTTCCAACCTGTTCTGCTGAATGAAATAAATCCTGTAACTCTTTATTTTTCACACAATCAGAAATCAACATAATTTTCTGTTTCAGTAAGCCCATAACATGCTCTTGATATTTAAGCATATGAAACTGGCAGTTTAAAGCCCTGATTGCCAAGGATGTAGACATATAAACCTTACTCCATCTATCCAGCGCCCTGGAGTCTCTATCTGAAGGGGTAGGATTTTTGGTTGTAGAAGCCTTAACACCCTTGGGACCCTGAAAAATAGTTTCAGGGTCAGCAGCAGGATTTTTGAAAATAAGTTTGTGGGAGTCAGGAACCCTGTAATATCTGTCTGGCTTACTAGGAACCTGAGGCAGGGAATCAGGAGCCATGCTTGATTCTGAGAAAGCATCATTAACAATGTCTAAAACAGGAGGTATAGCCAAAGGCCTATGCTGAAGAAGAAGAAGAAAATCCCTAAGCCTCTTTTTGGATTCTGAGAAGTCCTGACTCTCCCAATGAAAATGTTCCCTTAAAGTATGCAAAGTCCCTCCAAAAGAGTAATCCTCAGGAGGAGGAGCAGAAGGGATGGATTCCTCTGCATCAGAGTCCTCATAAGGTGGGATAGAAAATTCCTGATCAAAAGAGGAATCAGAAGAAATGGAAAACTGATCTGAAGATTCATAATCAGTGCCTTGCCTAGGCCTCTTAGCAGGGGGGGTTGGGAACCCCTAATCAAGGTAATTAAATCCTCAGCCATTTTGATCAAATGTTTTTTAGGCATAGGGGCCTGAGCACGTGGCTCATGCATCAGTTTTTTAGACATAGAAGTAGGTTTTGGCCTTGTTTTTGATAATGGCATCGGTTTAATATACAAATGTTGAGGCCTGAAAACATGCTCAGTAGCCGGTGCCTGCTCAGCGGCTCCGGACCCATCCAAGGGAGAGACATCCGCGGGTTCAATACTTGCAGAATCTCACGGCATACCGGACTTCGAATGGGTCTTGGTAGAGGCCTGCGACTCAAAAGTAGCGGGCATCAGGGGCTGCGAAAGCACATCACTGAGTACCGGCGAACCGGCAACTGGCTTAGGAGAAGCTTTGTCATCGGTTTTGGACCTCGACGGTCTGTCTGTCTTTTTCCTTGCGTTTTTTGTGAATTCCGGTAGTTGGATTGCAAACCGATGACATTTCAGAATAGTTAAATCTTGAACCAAAGTATTTTAGAAGCAAAAATATACCGACACTTAATGGTGCTTTGGTTAAATTTAGCACAAAACCGACAGCAAGGCATGTTGTGATCAAGGCCTAGGCAAGGAATACAGTACAAATGAAAATCCTTATGAGGTATTTGCTTCCCACAAGTAACACAATTATTAACTTTTACTGACATCGGTAAGGAGTAAGAAAAAGTTTCCCCAACGGGGTACTTAGCTTTAGTTTGAAGACTTCGGTTCTGAAACTCGAAAACGAAAATTTCAGGAGTCGGCCGACCGGCACTTGCAAACTGATTCTGTTTCAGGCATCATTCATGGCGTCACCTGCATGTTTTATACCCCTGAAGACCTGACGTCATGGAAGAGGAGACAGCAACCGACGCAGGACCCAAGACTTTGTTATTCAGGCTGACTGAGGGTAACCTGCCAGCAGATTACCCAAATGTAATGACTGCAACAGTGAAACACGAAGAACATCTGGGCACATCATGTTCCACACCCAGAGAAAAAAAAGGCACAAGATGTGCTAGCCTACAAGAGGTATTTGATTCATACACCTAATGCAATTACTAACTTTAGCCCCCAACATCTACAATGTAACACAGAAACAATGCAGTCGGGTAAGGAGAAGAACAAATCCCATAAAAGGTACTTAACTGACAACTCTAGCTTCAGGCATATCCAATGGCCTGATGGCATAACTGGAATCCTCAAAATGCTCACTAAACTGTAGCAAGAAAGATCTGAAGGTGGTACCTTCGGACATCATTTTACACCACCAGCACTTGGATATTAGCAGGGAATGGAGTCGACAGGGCCTGCAGGGGGAAGTAAAAGACTTATGACATTTAGGATGGCAGGAATTCCAAGACTCAGTACTGGAAAAGTGAACCATGAAGGACAGCGTAGAAACTCAAAGCACTCCCACTGTGTGTGAAAGGACAGAAAAGCCTGAAGAAAAAAGAAAATCAATAAAATGTCACCGCGTTCAGCGACAGTGTGTACTGTGGGACAAACAACATAGCTAAAAATAAAATCACATTAGCATGACAAACCTATGACATCAGTCTAGGGTGCTTTAACTAATAAAGCAATGTTTATCACTTAATTCAGGAACATTACAGCTACTGCACTGAAGCTTAAGACATGATTAAAAATGTTTTTTTTCCAAATCCTGAGCGTAGCAGTTCTTTTTTTAAAAAAAGTGAACAATAGTTCCCATTTTCAAACTTTGTAGGCATAATCTGAAAACCTTTTCATTCCCAAATTTCAACTAACCTCATAACTCCCATCCCAAACAAACAAACGTACATCGACACACAAACAAACACCCCTTTCTTACCTACTGGATCCTCTGATGACGAATGCCACATTCTGCTGAACAAAAACGAAGAAAGTTCGGTAAACTTAGTTCATGCGAGATATTTCCAACTTATATAAGTACGGTAAACTTAGTTCATGTGAGATATTTCCAACTTATATAAGTACGGTAAACTTAGTTCATGTGAGATATTTCCAACTTATATCAGTACGGTAAACTTAGTTCATGCGAGATATTTCCAAATTATATAAGTACGGTAAACTTAGTTCATGCGAGATATTTCCAACTTATATCAGTACGGTAAACTTAGTTCATGCGAGATATTTCCAACTTATATAAGTACGGTAAACTTAGTTCATGCGAGATATTTCCAACTTATATTCAAAACTTAACTACAACTTCCAGTAGCCTTTCTGAGGCTCCCACTTTTTGACTAAGATGCATCAAATCTTACTACCCCCCATTAGAAACACTGTCGCAGACCATGTCATTAGAAATACTTGACATTTTTTTTTGTATTCACTTGCTTCTAATGTGCCTTAAGATGACAGAAAGAGGTCTTAAAGGAGCAATGCCTAAAATTCCAGTCAAAATATCAAAAGACAGGGAAGTTATGAAAAACAATCACTGAAATCTACTCTAATATCAACAAATCCCTCTTGACAGTTATATTTCATAAATTTTATTGACTGTAACTAGATACCTAGTCATTAAATGGTTAAATGAAGTCTGGTCAGTGGCAAGTGGCAAAACTGTGTTTCAGTAACTGGAACATAAAACTTACTCTGAGATCTAGTATCTTGTTATATAATACTAAACAGGCAGAAGTACTGGGCATCTCAGTCTTATACAAAGATATGAAGGCATCTCTTCAGACAAGAGAAACTACGGTCCAGTTCATCATTCCATCAGCTGCTGAACAAATCACCTTCAAATTATTTAGAAGTTATGTACGCACCATAACGTTCCATCTGAGTAGGTGACTTCATTTGGATGCAACCTGTGGGTATCGGATCCGACCTCGGATCCGAGCCGGCATTTCAAAAGCTTAGGCTCCGAGCTCCTAGCTCCTCCCTCTTACCCATAACCCCTTGCCAATCCCTGACTGACCTCAGATTGAGTTTGCCTATATAATACTGACAACAGTACCTGCACAAAGCAAAAAAATACTCGCTGTATAAAGGTCAGGGGGATGGAGGGGATTGCATCCAAATGAAGTCACCTACTCAGATGGAACGTTATGGTGAGTACATAACTTCTAAATCTGAAGTAGGCAGACTTCATTTGTCTGCAACCTGTGGGACAGAGTCCCCAGCTACCTGAATCTTGGGCGGCCGTCATGGAAGGATGTTTCGGAGCACCGCTGAGCCAAAGGATGCTCTTCCTCTGGAAACAACATCCACCTTATAATGAGAAATAAAGGTATGAGGTGAGGCCCAAGTGGCTGCCGCGCAGATATCATCCAATGACACACGGGACTTGGGCGGCTGACGTGGAGACTGCCCTAGTAGAATGAGCCGTAACCCTCTGAGGCGCAGGTCTACCTGAAGTGTCATAAGCCTGCAGAATACAATTAGCAATCCACCTCGATAGTGTGACTTTAGAGACTGCTTTACCCAAAGCAAATTTAGCAAAGGAGACGAACAGCTGATCTGATTGCCTGTGACCAGTTGTTCTGGGAATATAAAATCGTAATTGTCTATGAACATCCAAGGAATGCAGTTTGTATTCTCCTTTGTTTGAGTACTTGGGGAAAAAACACAGGTAAGTTGATTGATTGGTTGATATTAGATTCTGAAGAGACCTTTGGAAGAAAAGATGGATTGGTCCTGAGGCACACCCTATCTGGAAAGAAGGAAAGGTAAGGCGGCTTGACGCATAGAGCCTGAAGTTCAGACACTCTTCTGGCTGAAGTGATAGCTACTAAGAAGGCAGTCTTCCAGGAAAGGTACTTCAGGTCTGTAGACGCTGCAGGCTCGAAGGGAGGAGCAGTAAGGGCTTGCAGAACTAAAGATAGGTCCCAAGGTGGTACAATGTCTTTGACTGGAGGCCTCAATAAAAAAATCCCTTTAAGAAAGGTTTTGCACAATTTCGCCGTCATGAGGGGAGCTGTCTCATGACCAATGTGATAATGAGAGATGGCTGCCAATTGTACCTTAATCGTGGAAGAACTTGCCCCTTGATGAAAGAGGTCTGTTAAAAAATCTAGCACTGCCGACATAGGTGCTGAAAAAGGATCCAAACTTTTCTGGACCTCCCAAATAGAGAATCTCTTCCATTTACTCCGATAAACCTGCCTAGTGGAAGGTTTATGAGCTGCCACTAGAATGGCCTTGACCGGTGACGAGATACCGGGAGTCCTAATCAAGGATGGAACTGGAGCAGCCAAGCTGTCAATTTCAGGGTGCGTAGATTGGGGGGCGAAATTCCCAGAGGATGGGAGATGAGATCCGGAATCGGATCCAGAATCCAAGGTGGACTCACTTTGTGAGACCATACAAAGGGGAACCAGGGTTGACGAGGCCAGAACGGGGCAATGAGAATCATTCTGCTCCCCAAACTGTTGGCTTTCTGCAGAAGCCTCTGCATTAGAGGTAGTGGAGGGTAGGCATAAAGGAGACCGGGAGGCCAAGCATGCACCAGCGTCTCGGGAATTCCCTGGTGGGGAAGCAGAGCGAAGAAATTGTCGCATTTGGCTTGAGTGAGAGGCAAAAGATCGCAACAGGGTTGCCCCCAAACGCAAAAATCTTCTTCACTACCTGAGGATTGAGAGACCACTCGTGAGGGAAAGAATGGTGCGACTGAGTTTGTCCGCAAGGATGTTGGATTTTCCCGAATGTGCGTTGCTACAAGAAAGCGTTTGGTGGAAATTGCCCATTCCCAGACTCTCATGGCCTCGACAAAGGGATAGGACCTGGTTCCTCCCTGTTTGTTGATGTACCAGACTACCGACATGTTGTCTGTCTGGATCGCAATAGTCCCTGAAGGAAGAACGTGGTGAAGTGCTTGCAACGCTAGGAGCACCGCCTCATTTCCAGGACGCTTATATGCAACGAAGTCTCTGTGGAGTTCCACGTGCCTTGGACAATCTTCCCGCAGAATGCCCCCACCCGAGGCAAGAAGCGCCCGTGGTCACTGTGGCTCGGGAAATGCTGCACAAAAGGTCTCCTGTCAGAGGCTCCGAGATTGAAGCCACCAAAGAAGGGAATCCTTGCATGCTTTGCTGACCGCCATCGGAGTGTTGAGAGAGGAACAGAGAGGGGACCACTGAACTTGAAGGGTCCATTGAAGAACCCTCATGCGTAGGCGCGCATGAATAAGAAGCGGGATAGCTGCCGCCATCGAACCTAGGGCCCTCAGGTCCGAAGCTGCTGTCGGAAATGGTTGCAGGACCGCTGCGACATGACACTTCAGGTTGGAAATTCTGTCTGGGGTGAGGAAGGCTCGCATTGACCTGGTGTTTAGTCTTCCTCCTATGAAATCTATAACTTGTGTGGGGTGTAGTAAAGATTTCTCCCAGTTGACAGTGATGCCCAACCTTGGGGCTATATGAAGGAAGTAGTCCCTGGCTGAGCACAGAAGATGCCTTGATGATGCCGTTAGGAGCCAGTCGTCCAGGTACGGAAAGACCTGTAATCCCTGGAGCCTCAGGTGGGCCGCTACAACAGCTAGAACCTTGGTGAACACCCTGGGGGCTGAGGTGAGACCAAAGAGAAGGACCCTGAATTGATAATGACTGGCTCCCAGCCGGAAGCGAAGAAAAGTACAGTTTTGTACCTACCATAAATGTAGATGTTCGAAGATCCACATTGCTGCAGTCCTTACACTTGGGTAGTCCGCTGTCCTCGGTCGGCCCGAATATCAAAGTATAAGGCTGACGTCGGTCAAGGCGCATTTGACTGACATCAGGACGTCAGGGTACAAATGCGCATGACCGACGTCATATCCTCAGTCTTTTCTTGCCCCAGATGTCAGAAGACCCTAAAAATAAAGGTCAAAACCAAAAGACAGCAAACAAACAACCAACCACCCTTGCACTAATTATATGTACAATATATACAATATACACAATATTTACAACCCAACCCACACAACCACCTCTAACTACAGAGGGAAGGAGGGAGGGTAATTGACTTCAGCAATGTGGATCTTGAACATCTACATTTATGGTAGGTACAAAACTGTACTATGTTCTTCATCTCACATTGCTGCAGTCCTTACACTTGGGTAGAATCCCAAAGCAGAGGTAAGGGAGGATGGCCAAACTATAAGGAAGCAGGAGCTGCCAAAATGCCCTGCAAAACAGCAGTGGCAAAACCAGCCCTGGATTTAGAGTAAAGTGGTAGGTGATAATGCCTAGAGAAAGTATGCACTGAACTCCAAGTAGCTGCCTCCAAAATATCCTTGGTTGCCACCCCTCAAAAAGCTGTCAAGTGGCAGTAGCCCTAGTGGAATGAGGCCTAATCCCAGCTGGAATCTCCTTGCCATGATGGGAATAACAGAAAGCAATGCAAAACCCAATCCACTTAGAAATAGTTTGTTTTGACACAGGCTTGCCCTGAGAACTCAAAGCAAAAGAAACAAACAACTGCTGAGACTGCCTGAACCCTTTAGTTCTGTCCAAATAATATCGCAACTGCCTGTGTACATCTAAAGTGTGCAAAATCTTTTCCCTTTATTTTGGGGATTTGCATAAAAAGTAGGCAAATGAATAGTTTGGTTTAAAGCCACACTAGAAACCACTTTAGGCATAAAGGAAGGATTAGTACGTAAAGATACCCTATCCTTATGGAAAATTAAGAAAGGCTCAACCGCCATAAGGGCCTGTAATTCAGAAACCCTTCTTGCAGAGGTAATGGCCAACAAAAGGCAGTCTTCCATGATAAATATTTCAACTCAGTAGTAGCTGCAGGCTCAAAAGGTTGTAGAGTGAGTTTCTCCAACACAAAATTGAGATCCCAAGCAGGAGTAGGAGCTCTACGTGGGGTCTTATATTCTTTGCCCCTCTAAGAAATTGCTTGAACAAAGGATGAGAAAACAATGGTGGGTCACAGTCATAGTGAGCTGAAATTGCTGCAGCATGAACCTTAATAGAAGAGAAGGACAAACCTTTGTCCAGTAACTCAGTAAGATATTGAAGAGCCACACTTAAATTAGGCTCAGAAACATCAAAATCCTTTGCTGCACTCCAAAATAAAAATCTCTTCCATTTATCTGACACTTTCCTTGTACTAGGCCTTCTAGCTTCCAAAATCACATTCAAAACTTGTTGTGGAAGTTGAGACCCTCTATGGTTCAAAACAGAATATGCCAGGCTGTTAGGTGAAGAGAGTGAAGTTTGACATTGAGCAAATGACTGTCCTCCTGGGACAACAGGTGTGGAATCAAGGCAAAGGCCAAGGAGGCTTCCGCACCAGACTTCTCAGTAATGGGTACCAGTGCTGTCGAGGCCAATCTGGAGCTATTAAAATCATCCTTGGCTTGTCCTGTCTGACCTTTAGAAGTACCTTTGGGAGGAGAGGCAGAGGTGGAAAGGCATACACATGAAGATTGCTCCAATTGAAAGAAAGAACATCCACTTTCCAAGCTGTGGGATGAAACCTTTCGTGCAAAACTTTGGCAGCTGATGGTTTAGTGGAGAAGCGAACAGATCTATGTCTGGAGTTCCCCATGACACTGTCAATTTCTGAAATACATGAGGATCCAATTTCCACTGTGGGGATCCATAATTGCCTGCTCAACACATCTGCTAAGGAGTTCTGTGCTCCGGCAGAAACCTTGCCTGAAGATTGAGCTGTAAACTGAGAGCAGTCTCCCACAAAATCATTGCTTGCCTGCATAGAGGATAAGAATGTGTTCCCCTTGCTTGTTGATGTACCACATGACAGTTGTGTTGTCTGTTAGAATCAACACCTGCCCTGGAAGAAGTAAATCCTTGAAAGCTATTAATGCAAACTGGACTGCTAACATCTCCTTCAGGTTGATATGTAGATGTTGTAGTCTGGCAGGCCACTTGTCTTGTATCCACTTTCCATTTAGATGAGCTCCCCAAGCTTTGTCTGAGGCATCTGTCGTTAAAATCTGACTCCTCTGGCCGGGTCACAGAGAGTCCCTTGTTTAGGTGACATTCCTGAGCCCACCACAAAAATTCCTTTTGAATGCAAGGTATTATTTGAATGACAGTGTCCAGATCCTGGCAGTGCTGTGTCCATACATTTTGAGATACCATTGCAGCTTCCTCATATGCAGTTTGGCATTGGGAAGCACCAGAATACAAGATGCCATGAACCCTAAGGCTTGAAGGACTGTCCTTGCAGTCAGCCCGACTGATGAGATAGTTGATGGAAGTAAAGGGAAAGATTCTTTTGTTTGTCCGGGGTCAAAAAGGCCATCTGGGATGCTGTATTCAGTCTTACACCCAGAAAGCACATGTCCTGAGAGGGTACTAGACTGGACTTTATTTCGTTCACAGAATACCCCAGGCATCTTAGCACTGCTATCACGTATTCCAAATGATGAAGAAGCTCTTCCCTTCCTTGAGCCAGAATCAGGCAATCGTCCAAATAAGGATAGATCTGTATTCCTTTTAGCCTGAAGAAAGCTATCATTGGAGCCAGAACTTTCGTGAACACTCTGGGCGCAGTAGATAAGCCAAAGGGCAATGCAGAGAACTGATAGTGAGAAGTCCCAGCTCGAAAACGCAGATACTTCCTGCAACTTAGTCTGTTAGGAACATGAAGGTAAGCCTCCTTGAGATCCAAAGTTACCATCCAATGATCTTTGCCCAGCAAAGGTAAAAGCTGTTGTAACGTCAACATTTTGAACTTGGGAATGTCCAGATAAGTGTTGAGGATAGATAAATCCAAAATTGGTCTCCACGTGTTCCCCTTCTTTGGTACTAGGAACAGGCGAGAATAAAATCCTAGGCCCACTTCTGGCATAGGGACCGGCTGTATGGCCCCTAGTTGAAGTATCAGAGAAATTTGCTTGTGAGCCTCTATTCTTTGTTGAGGAGGAACGTCTGGCATGCCTCTGAAAGGAGGCAAGGTATGGAAATAAAACCTGTAACCGTGGTGTATGATATCCAATACCCATCTGTCTTGGGTAATTAAACTCCAATTTTCTTTGAAAAGTGCCAACCTTCCTCCCAAAGGTGCTGCCAGACGAAAAGGCTCTGGCAGCTGAAAAGGTAGGTCATTGGGTCTGTTTACGAAAGGACTGACCCCTGCCCTCACCTGAAGACTGTGCAGGAGAACTCCCTGTTCTAGGCCTGAAAGAGCCCTGAGCTCTGCCCCTACCACGCCTAGATCTACCCCTAGACTGGGAATCATAAGAAGGATACGTCCACCCTTTAGTAGGCCAATTTCTACTAAACTTTGGAGGCTGAACCTGCAAAAAATCTTTAACAGTCTGCATAGACTTAGCCTTGTCTTCCATTTTCTTTAAAACTGCCTCAACAGGAGAACCAAACAACACATCAGATTGTAAAGGAGCATCTAAAATCCTTGTTTTAACATGGTCAGATAAATTTTGATCCCTCAGCCAGGCGTGCCTCCGAAGAACTGACCCAGTGGCAGCCACCCTAGACGAGGCCTGTACAGCATCAAAACCACATTGCAAAGAATGCTTACCCACCTGTTCAGAAACATGTACTAAATCTTGTAACTCTTTACAATCAATACCTTCCGCCAGAGCATCAACCTTAGACTTCAATTGTGAAAGGAGATAGTTTTGGTATTTCAACATGTGAAACTGGCAATTCAAAGCCCTCATAGCTAGAGTGGAAGAAGTATAAACTTTCTTTCCCCATCTATCCAAGGCCCTGGCCTCTTTATCTGCAGGAACCGGTTTCTTGACAACAGAAGCCTTAACACCTTTAGGCCCCTGGCTAACAGTTTCTGGGTCTGCCCTAGGACTCTTAAAAAGATACTTATGAGCTTCAGGCACCCTGTAATACCTATCCGGTTTAACAGGAGCAGGAGGCAAAGAATCAGGAGTAAGAGAAGCCTCTGTAAAAACATCTTCCACTACATCCAAAACAGGAGGTATAGCCAAAGGCCTATGCTGGGGTAAAAACAAAAATTCCCTAAGCCTTTTCCTGGAATCAGAGAAGTCCTGACCTTCCAACTTAAAATGCTCCCTCATGGAATGAAGAGTTTCTGAAAAAGAAAAATCTTCAGGAGGAGAAGCAGAAGGAGTAGAATCATCCACATCAGAATCAGAATAAGGAGAGTACTCCTGCAAGTCTTCAGTCAAGACACTGAAACATCCAAAGCCTGCCCAAAACTACCTAGCTCAGGCACCACCCTAGGTCTCTTATCAAGAGGGGGCAAAGAACCCCTAATCAAAGTAATCAAATCTTCTGCCATTTTAAGCATATGCTTCTTGGGCACAGTTCCAGAAGAACTAGGGGTGACACCAACTGAAGCTAAACCTGGCCTGCCTCTAGGAGAAGCCTTGGAAACAGAAGGAGAGGGCCTAACCACCCTAGGCAGGGAGGGGAGTATAGTAACCTGAGAAGCCCCATCACCCTGACCTGCCTCCTGAGAGGCCACATCCTGCAATAACAAAGTCTCTCCTGGGATCCCAAAGAAACCCGTGGAACCACCGCTCCACCGACACCTCTAAAGAACCGCGTCCGCACGGACGGTTCTTCTAGCCTAGGCTTAACTGCTTTGTCCTTGCGCTTCTTCGAAGAAGCGGCGCCGGAGCATCCGACGGCATTTTATAATTGCACCGCTTCCCGAAGACTAACCTGGCACAATTTAATCTCCTCTTTATAGTGCGCTTATTGAATCTAGCACAAGAGCGACACCCAACAACGTCGTGCTCAGGCCCTAAACAAGGAATACACAAAGTATGATAGTCTCTATGCGGTATCTGTTTCCCACAAGAAATACAATTATTCACTTTTTCTGACATCCGGTAAACCATTGAGGCAAGAAAAAACTAAAATATTCCCCAACGGGGTACTTAGCCAACTTTGACTCGGTCTGAAACTCTGAAACTCCGAAATCGAAAAATTTCAGAACGCCAACCGGCACTTGCAATACTGCTTCTGCATCGGACCATGCGGCAAAAAAGACTGAGGATATGACGTCGGTCATGCGCATTTGTACCCTGACGTCCTGATGTCAGTCAAATGCGCCTTGACCGACGTCAGCCTTATACTTTGATATTCGGGCCGACCGAGGACAGCGGACTACCCAAGTGTAAGGACTGCAGCAATGTGAGATGAAGAACATCCTCCTGGACCGTCTGTCCATACGAATGTGGTAGTACGCGTCCTTGAGGTCGATGGAGCACATCCAGTCGTTCTCCCTCAAGAGGGGGAGTATAGATTGAAGGGTGACCATCCGGAACTTTTGCTTGGTTACTGACAGGTTCAGCAGGGAAAGATCTAAGATCGGTCTTAAGTCCCCCGTTTTCTTTGGCACTAAAAAGAACCTGGAGTAAAACCCTGACCCGGTTTGCTCTGGGGGGGCGCACTGGATAGCTCTTTTTCCTAGCAGCTGTCCGATTTTGATAGCTGCTGCCTCCCTTTGGTCGGGTGGAACATCTGGGAGGCTGCGAGATCTGGGAACTTTGTATAGGGGAATTGTATAACCTCTGGATATCACGCGAAGCACCCAACGGTCTGTTGTGATGGACTCCCAAGAAGTTAGGTGCCTCGAAACGCCCGACTGCCTCCAGAGACGGACAGCCGGGCAACCCTTCAGGGCTGCTGCGTGGGTCTATCAGAGAAGGGTTCTCTGGACCCAAAGTTGCTAGGAGCCCCCCTGCCTCTAGGACGGCGACCTCCCCGTCCTCCTCTGCCACGAAGGACTGGTTATCCGGAGCAGGTTGGGACTGCTGCGACTTCCAGAACCACATCTTCTTCTGTCCCTTTTGGTTCTTCGAGAAGGACCTCTGGGGAGCTGAGAAGCGGACTCCGACGGCAGACAGCGCCTTCCGCCCTTCTCGCCTGGACTAATGTTTCGCGAACAGTTTTGCCAAACAAGGCAGAACCATCAAGGGGCATTCGCGAAAGTCGCCTTTGAAGGGCTCTGCGAATCACAGTGGCGGAGCCAGGCCTGCCGCCTCATGACTAGGCCTGCTCCGCTGGCTCTAGCGGCTCCCTCGGTAGCGTGAGAAAGCAGCCGCATAGATGTTAGAAACTGCTCTAAGAGTGGCCATTCGGGTGGAGTATACCTGCTTATCCTCACCCGACATGGACTCTGGGGGAGATGCAGCGTATTCTTTAATCAGATCCCGCTGCATCCTGATGACGTGTGCCATGTAGTTCAGCGCTCTCAAAGAGAAGGTTGCTGAACTGAAAACTCGCTTCCCAATGCGATCCATCGAGCGGGACTCCTTGCCCAGAGGATGCATAGAGGGACTCTCCTGGGCCAATTCCCTCTTAGTGGCTGCAGCCATCATCATGGCATCTACTGGGGGGCCTTTGCTGCAGTGAGTGCGGTCCGCCCGAGGGGAAAGGATACGGTCAGGACGCTTGGGTATAGGCTCAACGGTGTCTGGATCCTTCCACGCTCTGATGGATATAAGGTCCACCAGAGGATCAGCAGGAGGGGACACCCAAGAGGTAGATGGGCCCGCCTCGAATGCCTCCAAGAACACATACTCGTCTGAGGAGGCCTTGGGGGCAGACCACCCCCCCCTGATCCTCAACATTTCCATAATGTCTCCAAATGAGACATCCTCAGGGGGTGACCTTGGGGAGCCTTCCCCTTCATCCAGGTCTGTGTCTTCGGTAATGGACTCGGGGGAGTCCATGTGCCTCCTTTTGCACTTACGCTTCCGAGGTACTTCTTCGGGGGGGCTGTCCGAGGAGTACTCTTCCACAGCTGGATGTTCCAAGGGAACTACTTGGGACATCGAGGCGGGCTGTCCCTGGGACCGCTGGTGGGGCCTGGCCCAACTGCAAGGGAGTGCAGGATGGAGCCGTGGCAGGACCGGGGTCCGGAAGTCCTCAACAGTGCCCTTTCCACTACGCCGAAGGCTGAGGGGAGCCAGCTTCTAAACCCCGAGAGCCGACCCCACTCGGATCCGACGACGGATCGGAGCCGAGCCGACCGCCGGATCCGAGAGACCGTGTGCTCCCAGACGGAGCCGAAGACACACCAGCTCCTCGGATCCGAGGCTCGGTCCTCGCTCGAGAGGTCGGGTCCGGCACCAAGCACTCAAGGATGGGACGGATCCGAGGTGCGCCGACCTATTGGATCCGACCCACCCCGATCCAACTCTGCCCGGCGCCGACAGCTCCAACCCATGGTTTGGGTCGGAGAAGGAGCCAAAGGGCGAAAGGGGGTCAAGCTCCCGGATGGGGGCTAGGAGCACTCCCATTTGCATTTGGGCCTGGATGAATTTCCTCATCATCCGTCCATGTCTGCTTCACTCATGGAAAAGTGGATCTGGTCGAGGCCACCGGGCGGATCTAGAGAGCCTTGGGGACCTCGCTGAAGGGCTAGCCTCCTCCTCCTCGGCCCAGGAGAGAACCGAGGGAGTGGAGCCGAGGAGGAGGAAAGCTAGAAGGCACAGGAGAGGCCGCTGAATGGAGGAGCCGAACTGGAAGTTTCAGCTCTCCGCTTGTAGTGCCTCTCCCTGTGCCTCTCCTTCTTTCACGCCCTAGAAGACTCTCCTCCGCATCTTAGAGGGAGGTTGAGTCCCAGCCGGAGGAGGAGAGCCCACAGCAACTGTTTGCTGTGTAGAAGGGCAGAAGCTTCCTCAGCTCGGGGTTGAACCCTGCACAAATGGTACAACCAGATGACAGGTGTTCAACCCCCAAGATGACGATCGAGTGTGGCCATCCGCTGGGGACAGCTTATGGCCACACTGCACATTTAGAGAATACTGCCTTATGGGCTTCAGACATGTTAAGCCCTAACAGGCCTAAAACACCCACACACACACACACAAACCACGCAAAACCCGAAAAATTAAAAAATAGAGAGAGGAAAGCCTAACACAAACACTTCTAACTAATTAAATTAAAAAAGTTAAAGTTTTTCTAAATTTTCCTGTCAGAAAACTTATCTGCACTAGGAGCTCAAGGAATCCGTCGCAACTTGAAAGCGGCAAACGAAATCTGAGGTCAGTCAGGGATTGGCAAGGGGTTATGGGTAAGAGGGAGGAGCTAGGAGCTCGGAGCCTAAGCTTTTGAAATGCCGGCTCGGATCCGAGGTCGGATCCGATACCCACAGGTTGCAGACAAATGAAGTCTGCCTACTTCAGATCATTATTTAAGTCAATCACATCGAAACATAACATGCCTAATGTTTAAATGACCTCACAAATGTTAAGAAAAAAATATTGCAAATTTATTTCTACCTGTTAACACACAAAGCCCTAATGAGGACGACACTGGCAGAAATGTTCTGTAACAGTGAAAAATACAAAGCACATTTAAATAATGTTACACTGTAAGCTGATTAACATCTGACAGGACAATCACAACAGACATCAAAAAGACCAGAAGGCATACGGTTCAGTTAAAGGCTAAAATTAATCACAGAAGATACAGTAAACAGAACAGTCATTCTGCAATTACTAAACATATGAGTTAGACAGTCATTTAAACAGACAAAAAACACAGTGTTAATGATTACGCATAAATTACTTATGCAAAAGTGAGCAGTTATACTGTAAGTCTCACTGATAACGTTGTTGTGTAAGCCTTTGGAAACAGAGCAACTACTTGTGGGATACAGATGCAGTACGTAAGAGTACCAACACAGAGAAAAAATGAAATATGGAGTCTCATTATACAGGACAGGCACAGAGATTGCCAGGGAACAGAACCTAGACATGTGAACCCTGAAGGACAGTAGATTAGTAAGAGGAAGATGAGAGAAAATGTGACAGAGTAATACTTGGACAATTACAGTGAAAATAGTAATATCAAGTAAAAAAGTGGTTAATGAGGAATGGAGTGGAGAAAAACATGATCCAAGTTACAGTATCTATGACATGGTTCAAAGGGATACACAATCTGCTTTTCAAGTACAAAACTGAGATCTCAAGGAGGAGCCACTTGTTTCCAAGGTGGGGGGGGGGCAGGTTTGCAACACCCCTTTCATAAACTGTTTTTTTACTTCAACGTTGGTACAAAGGGATCTGAGGGCACACAAGGAGAAATGGCTGACAAAATGTACCTTGTTACAAGAGTACAACGGACCACTGGATAGTAACTCACACAATCAAGAACCAGAAGCAACTAGACCGGAGAAGGAACCTGGCTCTTAACAATGGCACTAACTAGAAAACGTTTTCACTTACTCATATATTTTTGGTAGCAGTTTTTTTCAGTGTTTTAATACTTGCTGCATGTCCTCAGGGAAAAAGTTGCCTAAAAGTTATCAACATCCTGTCATCCAGGCAATTAGTTGAAGAGTTTCCAGTTTAGAGTGTATCAAATCCCCCTCTCTCTTGTGTGAGTGAATCTGGTTTGTGGAAAAGTTTATAATTGTCCTTGGTCGGACTGAAAAGAAGGGAGAACCACTGTTGCCTTGGCCAAATTAAGTCACCATCCCAATTTCTGGCAAGCCCTTCTGGATCTTTAGAAGAACCCTGGCAAATCAGCGGAAAAGGCTGAAATGCATACAGGAACATTACCATCCATGGAAATGAAAAAGCATTTGTCTTCCAGACCCGTTTGTACAGAGTCCTATATCAGAATTTGTGAAGCTGACTCTTCTAAAAGGAAGCAAACAAGATCTATCTGAGGTGTTCACCACAGATGCATCAGATCTTGGAAGACTCCAGGACGAAGTTTCCATGCATGAGGGTTTATCTCTGTCCTGCTGGATTTGTCTGAAGTAACGTTTTGCTGTGACGGTTTTTGCATGAAACCTGAAGGATCAGACTGAGTTGAACTGCTTCCTCCCAAGCCCATCACAGCCAGTCTGCAAAGATGGTACTTTCTGTCACCGCCATAAAAAATGGTACAATCTACTACCTACATTTATGTACTGCATCACTGCTGTACTGTGTGTACACTAGGAGGAGTCCTGGTGACCAGAGAGATGCTTCAAAGCACTAACATGGACTATCTACTTCTGTCTGTCTAGGGGACCCCACAGAGCTTGTACTTTTAACCATTTTGACACAGCACCTCATCCCATATCCAAAACATATGTAGTTACTGACAGGATATCTGTGGGAATGGAAAATAGGAGACCTGGATTGCCCAATATCTTATTTACCCACCATCCAATTTCCATCTTTACAAATCCCAGAACCGGAATATGAAAAGTGCAAGTGTGTAAATACTATGTCTAGAGTGACCATGCACATCACTGTATTTTCCCATCGTACGGACAGGCAAAGGGTGGAATGATTATCACGGATGCCATGTAACCCAGAATCCTGATAAACTCCCTTACAGATGTTTAATTTTAGGTTGGTGAAACTCAGGAAAAAACTGTTTGAATGTTTCTACAGGCAAATCTTTAACATACGGTCTTGGAAATTTAAAATCCTGAAAGGTAAAGTACTAGAGAAATACATTTTCTTCCTAACCTTATCCATTGCTTTCCCCTCTTCCTCCAATGGAATGGGATAAGCAGCAGTAACTTGTCTTGCAGCAGAGGACTTAGAGGGATAGAACTGTTGGGTCTGCCTTAGGATTAGAAAACAAGTACTTCTGTGTCTAGGTTACCTTATATAAAGTGTCACACCTCACAGAAGTGAAGGCTGTTTTGTCAAACATACCAGCTGTATTAAGAAAAATATTTTCTAAGGCAGGGAAAAAACAAAGAAAGTACAGTTTTGTACCCACCATAAATGTAGATGTTCGAGCGCTCACACTGCTGCAGTCATTACACTACCGTAAATGTAGATGTCCGAGCATTCACCCTGCTGCAGTCATTACACTACCATAAATGTAGATGTCCGAGCGTTCACACTGCTGCAGTCATTACACTACCGTAAATGTAGATGTCCGAGCATTCACCCTGCTGCAGTCATTACACTACCATAAATGTAGATGTCCGAGCGTTCACACTGCTGCAGTCATTACACTACCGTAAATGTAGATGTCCGAGCGTTCACCCTGCTGCAGTCATTACACTACCATAAATGTAGATGTCCGAGCGTTCACACTGCTGCAGTCATTACACTACCGTAAATGTAGATGTCTGAGCGTTCACCCTGCTGCAGTCATTACACTACCATAAATGTAGATGTCCGAGCGTTCACACTGCTGCAGTCATTACACTACCGTAAATGTAGATGTCCGAGTATTCACCCTGCTGCAGTCATTACACTACCGTAAATGTAGATGTCTAAGCGTTCACCCTGCTGCAGTCATTACACTACCGTAAATGTAGATGTTCGAGTGCTCACACTGCTGCAGTCATTACACTTGGGTTATCCTGCCGTCAGGCGGTCCCATAGTCGGCCAGAGTTCCAAAGTCTTGGTCCGGCGTCGGTTGCTGTCGCTTCTTCCCTGAAGTCAGTGCGTCAGGGGTATACAAGATGCATCCAACGCCATTTTCTTCAGTTTTTCTTGCCCCAGATGTCAGGTGCCCCCAAGTAGGTAGGCAATACATATTGGTAATAAAAAAAAAAATATACATATATATATATATATATATATATATATATATATATATATATATATATAGATAGATATAGATATATACATATATATATATAAAATAAAAACAATACCTTCAGTTACAAGCAAATACACCACCAAGGTTGTATAGGATAGAAAGGTATAGATAAGTCCAGCTAGGACAGAGGGGATGGAGGGAGGGTAACCTGGACTGCAGCAGTGTGAACACTCGAACATCTACATTTATGGTAGGTACAAAACTGTACTATGTTCATCGTGTTACACTGCTGCAGTCATTACACTTACGTAGAATCCCAAAGCTAAGGTTGGGTGGCTGGTCTATAAAGAGTTAGTATTGGCTATGAGGCCCTGCAGAACTGCAGTGGCAAATCCTGCTCTCGATTTAGAGTAAAGAGGCAAGTGGTAATGCTTGGTAAAGGTGTGCACTGAACTCCAAGTTGCAGCCTACAAAATTTCCTTGGTTAGGTACTCCTCTGAGGCTGTTGAAGTGGCTGTTGCTCTGGTGGAATGTGGCCTAATGTTGTTAGGGACTGATTTTCCATGCTGTGTGTAGCAGTAACGAATACAGTGTCCTATCCATTTGGAGATAGTCTGCTTTGAGATAGCCTTACCCTGTGATCCTGCAGCATATGCTACAAACAGTTGCTCAGTTTTCCTGAAAGCTTTTGTTTTGTCCAAGCAGAAGCGTAGCTGCCTGTGTATGCCCAAAGAGTGCAGACGTTTCTCCCCTTTATTCTGGGGGTTTGGATAAAAAGTTGGCAAATGGATGGTTTGGTTAAGAGCCACACTAGATACCACCTTTGGCATAAAGGTAGGGTTTGTCCTTAAAGAAATCCCGAAGAGCTGTTTTCCATGATAAAAATTTTAAATCGGCTGTATTGGCTGGCTCAAAAAGGTGGCAGGGTCAGTTTTTCCAAAACGAAATTGAGGTCCCAGGTTGGTGTTGGTGCTCTCCGGGGTGGTCTTATGTTTTTAGCCCCTCTGAGGTACTGCTTTAGCAAGGGATGAGAGAATAAAGGAGGATTCGTGTTGTAATGTGCTGAAATGGCAGAGGTGTGGATCTTGATTGATGAGAAGGATAGGCCTTTGTCCAGTATCTCAGTTAAGTACTGTAAAATCTGAGGAATGTTTGGGACAAGAGGGTCAAGGCTTTGAGCCTGGTTCCAGGCGCAGAATCTCTTCCATTTTTCTGAGTAAGCTTCCCTGGTGCTAGGCCTCCTGGCCTCCAAAATGACATCCATAACCGCTTTAGAGAGATGTGTTGCCTGTTTGACTAATTAATCTGCCATGCAGCCAGGTTTAGGGTTTTGAGCTGACCGTGCAGGATCGGATTGTTTTGTTGAGTCAGAAGGTGTGGAATTTGAGGCAAAATCCATGGTGGGCCTTGAGTTAAGTTCTTTAAGATTGGGTACCAGTGCTGGCGTGGCCAGTCTGGAGCAATCAGGATCATCTGTTTTTCTTGTCTGGCTTTTAGGATTACCTTTGAAAGGAGAGGTAGTGGTGGGAAGGCATAAACTTTTAGGTTTTTCCAGCTGAACGAGAGAGCATCCACTTTCCATGCTTGTGTGTGATAAGTCCTTGTGCAGAATTTTTGTAGTTGGCAATTCAGTGGGGAGGCAAAAAGATCTATGTCTGGGCATCCCCACATTTGCGTTACCATGCTGAAGATTTGTGGATTCAATTTCCATTCGTGAGGGTCCATGATATTTCTGCTTAGATTGTCTGCCAGAGTATTTTTCTTTCCTGGCAGGAATTGTGCTTGCAGATGAACTTGATACATTAGAGCTGTGTTCCACAAGGTCATGGCTTGCCTGCATAGGGGATAAGAATGAGTGCCCCCTTGCTTGTTTATGTACCACATTACTGTGGTGTTGTCTGTCTTTAATAATAATTGTCCTGGATGCAGAAGGTCCTTGAAAGCTGTTAGGGCATTTTGAACAGCCAACATCTCTTTTTAACTGATGTGAAGATGCATTTGGTCTGTGGTCCACTTGCCCTGAATGCATTTTCCTGCCATGTGTGCTCGCCAGGCATAATCCGAAGCATCTGTTGCTGGTGTCTGCCTGGCTGTGGGTAGAGTAAAAGGCTGACCCTTGTTTAGGTGACATGCCTGTGCCCACCATCGAAACTCCTGTTGTAGGCAGGGAATCATTGGTATTACTGCTTCTAAACTGTGAGAGTGTTGAGTCCAAACACTTTTTAGGTACCATTGTAATTTACTCATATGCAGTCTGGCATATGGTATTAGTAGTATGCAGGATGCCATGAATCCCAGGGCCTGCAGAATTTTTCTTGCTGGGAGATGGAACTTTTTTGCCAGTAATTGAAAATATTGAGTTAGTTGAACTTGTTTGTCTGGCGTGAGATAAGCCATCTGGTTCGTTGTATTTAAACTGGCACCCAGGAATATAATCTGTTGTGAGGGCACTAGTTTTGACTTATTTTCGTTTACTGTGTACCCTAGAGAAATTAGCAATCTTTTTACAAACGCCAGATGCTTTAGAAGAATGTTCTTTGCCTCTGCTTGAATGAGGCAGTCGTCCAGGTATGGATATATTTGAATTCCTTTTTGTCTGCAAAATGCAATTACTGGTGCCAGGCACTTTGTGAAGACCCTGGGAGCAGTAGATAAGCCAAAGGGCAGTGCAGAGAATTGGTAGTGCATTGTACCAGCTTTGAATCTGAGGTATCTTCTGCAATTTTGTCTGACAGGGACATGCAGGTATGCCTCTTTGAGGTCCAGAGTAACAAGCCAAGCCTTCTTGCCCAGCATGGGAAGAAGCTGCTGTAGTGTCAACATTTTGAATTTCGGAATATCCAGGTAAGTATTTAGAGTTGAAAGGTCTAGTATGGGTCTCCAGGCCTTGTCCTTTCTGGGGACCAGGAAGTGTCCTTATTTGTCCTTTTTCCTGCTATGGTACTTTTTGAATAGCTCTCATGTCCATGAGGGCTGAAATTTGTTTTTGTGCCTCTGCCCATTGATTCTGTGGCAGGTCTGGCATTCCTTTTAGCTTTGGTAAAGTGTGAAAGTGGAACCTGTAACCTTGAGACACAATATTCAGAACTCATTTGTCTTGGGTGATTGTTTGCCAGTTTTGAGAAAAAAGTGCTAGTTTTGCCCCTAAGGGGGCTGCCAAAAGGGAAGTGCTTGGCGTACGAAGGGGGGGGGGGAGTCATTGGGACGGTTTCCTGTAAGGTTGAGACTTGTCCTCACCTCCTTTTGGGGTTGAGGTACCCCACTGTCTTTGTCTGTTAGAGCCTTGGGGTTGAGATCTGCCTCTTGGGCGTCTGTATCTGCCTCTCTGTGGCCTGTCTGACACTGGAAAGGACCAATTATTTGTTGGCCAATTTCTGCTAAATCGAGGTGGCTGTACCTGTAAGAAATCTTTGACTGTTTGCATAGATTTAGCTTTATCCTGCATTTTCTTTAACACCTCTTCTGCCTTAATACCAAACAAGGTATCATGCTGTAAAGGAGCATCCAATAATTTTGCCTTAACATGATTAGGTAAACACTGTTCTTTTAACCAAGCATGTCTTCGAATCACAGAACCTGTAACTGCGGCTCTACAAGAGTCCTCTAAAGAATCAAAACCACATTGCAGAGTATGTTTTCCCACCTGTTCAACTGCATGCAATAAATCCTGCATTTCTTTACAGTCAGGAGCTTCTGAGCTTGCAAGCATTTTCTGTTTTAACTGAGCCATTAAATATTGTTGGTACTTAAGCATGTGAAACTGGCAATTTAAAGCCCTTACAGCTAAAGTTGCAGAAGTGTAAACTTTCTTCCCCCATCTATCCAATGCTCTAGAATCTCTGTCAGAGGGTACTGGATTTTTTGCAATGGAAGCCTTAACCCCTTTTGGACCCTGGGAAATAGTAGTTTCTGGATCACCAGAAGGGTTTTTATAAAGAAACTTGTGAGAGTCAGGTACTCTATAGTACCTATCTGGCTTGGCTGGTGCAGGGGGCAAAGAATCAGGAGATAAGCTGGATTCAGAGAACACATCATCCACAATATCTAGCACAGGCGGAATAGCCAGGGGCCTGTGCTGAGGCAATAAAAGGAAGTCCCTGAGCCTTTTCTTGGATTCTGAATAATCCTGACTTTCCCAATGGAAATGCTCCCTCATGGTATGTAAAGTCTCCCCAAAAGAATAATCCTCAGGAGGAGAGGCTGAAGGGATAGATTCTTCAGCATCAGAGTCCTCATAGGGGGGTAGAGAGTATCACTGGTCTGAAGAGGAATCAGAGGAAATGGAAACCTGATCAGAGGAATCATAGTCTGTATCCTGCCTAGGCCTTTTCTCAGGAGGGGGATGGGAACCCCTGATTAGAGTAATGAGGTCTTCGGCCATTTTGAGCATCTGTTTCTTAGGCATGGAGGGCTGTCCAGGAGAATGCTGTACTTGCTTCTTTGTCTTTAATGGAGTTTTTGTCTTGGCTGTTGCTTTAATGGTAAGTTGTGAAGGTCTGAAAACACCCTCAGAAGCCGATGCCTGCTCAGCGGCTCCGGACCCATCTGAGGGATTAGTTTCCGTAGGCACAATACCTTGAGTTTCCAGAGGCCCAGTTGTCTCCACGTAGGAGTCGGAGGCGGCCTGTGGCTCTGAGGTAGCGGGTATCAGGGGCTGCAAAAGCGCCTCACTGAGAACCGGCGACCGGCCTAGAAGAGGTTTCGTCGGTTTTGGACCTCGGATGCCTGTCTTTATCCTGGTCTTTGCGTTTTTTTCAAAATTGCGGCCGTCGGTTGATCCGACGCCATAGTATAATTGAACCTTCAGCCAAAGTAGTGCAAAGCAAAATCAAAACGTCGTTTTATAGTGCATTTGTTAAATCTAGCACAAAACCGACAACTAGTGACGTCGTGATCAGAGCCTAGGCATGGAATACAGTAAGAGTGGAAGTCCTTATGAGGCATTTGCTTTCCACAAGAAAGTCACTTTTTCTGACATCGGTCTGAGGCAAGAAAAAAGTTTCCCCAACGGGGTACTTAGCTTTATTAAAGACTTCGGATCTGAAATTCGACTTCAAAAATCTCAGGAGTCGGCCGACCGGCACTTGCGAACTGCTTCTGCTTCGGGCACCGCGCGGCAAGAAAGACTGAAGAAAATGGCGTTGGATGCATCTTATATACCCCTGGCGCACTGACGTCAGGGAAGAAGCGACAGCAACCGACGACGGACCAAGACTTTGGAACTCTGGACGACTACGGGACTGCCTGATGGCAGGATAACCCAAGTGTAATGACTGCAGCAGTGTAACACAATGAACATCATGTGTAGCTTTTAGCATTTGTAATTGTGTTAAATCATATTACATTTTCTGTGTCACAGTGGCTTCATATTATGTCAGAATGTTTAGGAACTCTTTTCTTTTCATGCTGAAGGTTTGACCTGGCATGGAAAAAGTAGAAATCAATTCCTTAGCAAAGCCCAGTAAATCTGCTCTGCACATAGAGACCAGATGTTGGATGTTTTTCATCACCAAGCACACTGTCTCCCAGTAAGGGTCACTTCTTAAGTTTACTTTTCCCAGCTTCCACAATACCCACCCTGTTAAATGAAGACCTAACACCTGCTCTTTCCACAGCCAGTGACAAAAGTTGCTCTCCCTGTTCCACCCTGGGTTTCCTTACATTTGCAGAGTAAGTTGCTATCCTTTGGTCTTTGGTGGCTGCAAATGCTTCTCCAAGAGGGCCACAGGAAGAAGATGGGTGGGTTTGAGCAACAATAACTGGGCACAGCAGAATCACCCACGAGCAGATCAAGCAAAGGAGAATTTGTACAAACCCCGGAAGGCTGTTGTTGTCTTTTGGCTTTTCCCGGTTAGGGGTCGCCACAGCGGAACTCCGGTCCGCTAATGATTGGCAGTAGATTTTGATGGTGCTGAGTTGCCAGCTCGACACCCAGCCTTCACAAAGGCACGCCCATTCATGCATGTCTTTCGGAACGCCACTCGACCCGCAGGGGTTGCTGAGCACATTTTTTTCTTTCTGCATGCTGAGTGAGGTAATACTGTGGAAACCAACTGCTACTCAATAAGTTAGTGAAGGAAAAGGACAGAAAGGTGGGTAGCAGAGGCAAGAGAAGACACAGCGAGGACAAAGAAAGGAGAACTAGTGATTCTGAGGTAAGTATATCATGGAAAATCCACTCAAAAGTACAATGCTCTTTCTTAAACACATTAAATATTAAAACGTAGTTGTTTTTTAGTTATACAATAAACTTTTTCTTCACAAACTATTCACAGAAGCACTATCAACATATGTCCATTAATATAACTGACAGTCCTTTTCTTTTGTTTTAATAGTACCTAAACCAGCATTCTTGACAAAAAGCACAAGTTTTCCGGATAGAATTAAATTTTAGAAGAAAGGCTTTCCCCAGAGGGGATTTGTCTGACTAACTTGAAGATTGTGGTCTACTGACAGGATAGCTCTGGGGACGCCCAAGAAGTGCTCACTTTGGCAGCAAAAAAGCTCTGAGGCTTTTAGTAGTCCTGCTTTTTAAATGGAGCACTCCCTACACTCCAGGCATGGGGAGGACCTTTGAGAAGCTGACCAGTGCAGGAGGGGTACACCTGTACAGCTTAGGGTACTGCAACAGTGCATGTACAAACATCCCAGGGCAAACCCTATAGCTCCCAATGGTATGCTCTGGGTCTAACAGGAAAATGCAAAGGCTATGCAAGTCTTTATGTGGGATCTGTCTGCTACATAAGCACTTGCCTTCATTTATACGGACAGATAAGCCATAAACAGTACAGAATGAAAAAAATGCATCAGTGCCAATAAGGAAATTCTCCACTAGGGTACTTATCTGCACGGAGCTCTGCAGCAGGCCGACCGCTGCTGGACTAAGATGCAATAACATGGCACACTGTGCTGTGAAATGCACCAGGATAATCTCTGCTGGCATAGGAGGCTGTCAGACTTGTGCATGAAGCATCCAGATGAGCATAAGGAGTAGACGTCTGCCCAGCCTTCGGGAGAAGGGAGAAGGGTGCAGAGCTCTGGAAGTCAGACAAGATATCATGCGTTCATGCTACTAAAGTTCCAGTAGAAATGGCTACTGCAAAAGTGATCTATATGAAGAACATTAAACAGGAGTAAAAAAAAACAATATAATTTATCTGGCAACATTTTTCAAAATTACTTCTTAAGAGGGAGTCCCTGTGATACGGCTTTGGTAAAAGGCCATTTCCATTGTGGATAATGTCACCCTGGTGACTACAGCACACATGAAAATCTCAAACGCAAGTGATACGCTTCCTCACAAAATACAGAGCGACATAACTGTGTCACCATGGTGAATACAGCACACATGAAAATCTCAAACGCAAGTGATATGCTTCCTCACAAAATACAGAGCAACATAACTGTGTATACTGCTGAGTCATGGTAAACATAACTAACTGGGTATGCTGTTGAGTCACGGTAAACATATGCACAATTATCCAAGCCATGCAGTTTTTTATCATATATATATATGGGACTAGATTTTCAGGCTTTTCCCCAACAGACCCTCAACAGCAACCCCAATACAATCTTGAATCCACATAGCTAACAGAAGTTATAATCTATGCAAATTCATACATTACAACCTGGATAATACAATGGTTAACAATCTGGTCAACAACAGTAAGCTTGGTTCAAAAATCAAACTGAAGTGTGGTCCCTCAAGGCTTTGTACTGGGCACAAATATTGGAGTGAATTCTGCCAGAACTTAGCCTTAACCTACAGACACCTGTAAGACTGGTGTGATGAAGTGTAAACACCAATTTTCTTTACTACAACACCAATTTAACTTGACTGACAAATGGACAAATCAAACTGAATATTTACTTAATGTTAGTAAAACTCTCTCAGAAAAATGCTCTGTTACCATATGTTACACCTACAACCAGCTACCTAGTGTTTCAGAAGTTGCAGTACTGTGTTCAACTGTTGGTCAACATTTACCTTCCAAACCAAACTTCTATTAAGAAAAGTTATTCTCCTTGTTTTGAAATTTTAAATATAATAAATCTAGAATGGGTACTTTTCCGTTATCGGGACAACAGGCTCAATGTGATCATTCAGCTGTAATCCACTTCCTTAATACATCTGTTAACCAGATTTGTGTGTAAAAATTTGTTCTTTTAATAATACGTGTAAAACAACTAAATTATCTGTACACATATGGGGTTAACAGAGATGTCAAGGAAGTAATTACAGCTGAATGATCATGCTGAAACTGTTGACCCAATAAATTACACAGACGAAAATGAAAAAAAAAAAGTTAGAACACAGCTTCTACAAAAATATCTCTCCAAACATCCAGTTTGTATGATAATCAGTCACTGAACAGTTTGAACAGACAAGCCAATCCATTTCGATACCCGCTATACCCAATATCTTAATGAGTGTAAGGAGCTGGTGGAATGCTGTTCATATAACCTGAAAATTGCTGTCTACATGTTTTTCTTTTTCTGAACTGCTTCGAGAAAAACAACTTGGGCTTAGGGTTTTAATTAAATGTTTCCTAACTTTGTCAAATAAAATATACAGGGATTTATATACAACGGTTGTTTCCGTCGTCAAGGAATTCTTTTTAAAGCAGTAGATAACACTTTTAAAAAAAAAAGCGTACTACCGAACAGCTGTTTCCAGGATGATGACTGCATCTTTTCACCTACCGTTACGGCCCAGTGACTATATGTGCACAGTATGTGTATTTGGACATTTTTATTTTGTGTGTATGGAGAAAAGGCTTCACATTATCAAGAATTTTTTTTAACTATTCTTTTAGCGGGCAAACAATGTAAATGTGGTTAATGAGCTGTGAATACAGTGTGTACATTCGGAGCTGTCTAACGGCATTTAAACTGTTGCCCCGATAACGGAAACGTACCCTAGAATGAATGAATTACTATATCTCTCTGTGTATTATCACCTTCTGATATGGAACGTGCTGTGACTTTTTACACCACACAAGAGATGCACATTTGAAACAAAACATACACAGAGTTACTTTACAAGCAAGTTGGAGTCATTAAAGAAAAATCCCACAGGGAGGGACTGGGCGATATGAATCTTTACATTGTGTCCTTACCGATTTTATCATGGCATTGTAGGCCTAGCTTTTAAATAGGTTCATACTAGGCTATCTGCCCTAGGGCATTTGTAAGCCTAGCCAGAGTGTGTTTGGCTTTCGCCGCCCATTTTAAATGTTTTACTATGCCCTTTTTCGAGGTTAGTTTACTGTGCCTCTGTTTAGCAGTGACACAGAAGTGATACCCGGGGTAAACCTACGATCTCCCATCTACTCGTCAAGATTTCTTTTGAAGAGAGTCAGTGATGGACTCTGCCTAATTTGGACTGGGATTCTATTCCAGAGTGAAGGGAGCCTCTGGGTTATGAATCTGTCCCTCCAGCAAGTCCTATTTATTTCAGTGCTGAGGTTCAAGTCCCTCAAGCGCGTAGCTTGATGGGATTTGGATTCTCTGAGGTGCAGCATGTCCATTAATTCCGGGTTGGACATATCAGGCACAGATCGCCTCTAAGCAGGCGGTATGCAACCGAGCAGAGCTGGAGTTTCTTTAACCGGGCAGCATATGGCATATGTTTGAGCTCTTTGATCTTCTTGGTGAGGTACTTTTGGGGTCTTTCCAGTTGCTGCAGGTGTTGGGTAAGGTACATCCCGAAAGGGGTATTGTATTCAATTATGGGGCCGATGAGGGATGAGTAAAGAGGCACAATCACCTCCCTTGATCTAGATGTGAATCCCTTCATGATTAGGTGGGCTATATAAAATGTTCTTCTAACCACTTTGGCCATGTGGTTGTCAAATGAGAGATTGCTATCAACTTGGGTTCCCAGGTCCCTAATTACTTCTTCCGTACTTAATGGATTACCACCTATGTGGTAATTTGTGGGCACTTTGTTTTTGCCAAAGGGGATGACTATACACTTTTTGGCGTTTAGCTTGAGGCCATGGCTCTGGCACCAGTTATCTGTTTCTATGAGACCCTTTTGCAGGATGCTTGTGTCAGCTGGAGAATCGATAATGGCGCCCAGTTTGCAGTCATCTGCGAACTTGGTCAGCCACAGCCCTCCTGTGTTGGCCTGTACCTCTGAGAAATATATGCCAAACAAGAGAGGTCCCAGGACTAAGCCTTGTGGGACGCCACTTGTAACTGGTTTGGAGTCTGACATGGCTCCAGCAATTCTGACCATGTGGGTTCCGTCCTTGAGCCAGTTTGCAACCCATCTAGTGACATAGGGGTTTATATTTAAGCTGGATAGCTGATCTATGATGCCCGAGTGAGGTATTGTATCAAAAGCTTTTGCGAGGTCCAGGTAGGCTGTGTGGACCACCTTCCCCTCGTCAATGGTCTTGGTGACTGTTTCAAAGAAATCAACCAGGTTTAAGAGGCAGGATCTGCCCTTAACAAAGCCGAACTGGGTAGGAGCCAGTGTCTGTAGGTCCCCAATATCTTTATTTATGAGTTCCATGATGATCCTCTCCATAGCTTTGCAGACCAAGCTAGTCAGGCTTATGGGGCGATAGTTTCCAGGATCCGTTGAGGCACCACCTTTGTGGAGAGGGACCACTGTTGCTGTACGCCATTCTTTGGGTACATATCCTGTAGTAAGGCTGAGATTGAACAGTAGCTTTATGTTGGGGTTCAGCTCTTCTTGGAGTTCATGTAGGACGCAGCCCGGGACACCATCTGGTCCCATTGATGCTGTGTTTTTTGCTTTGGAGAGGGCGGCTCTCACCCGAGCATCTGAGATGTCAGGGGGGCAGCACTCTGCTGAGATAGAAAATTACTCTTTTGGGGGGGGGGGGGGGAGGAGAGGTTTGCGCTGAACTTGTCAGCCAGGATGTTGGCAATGTCTGTGGGTTCAGTGTATTTTTTGTCATTTTGGACTAACTCTGAGCATATCTGGGAGTTTCCACCCACGTTCCTAACATAACTAAAGAAAGCCTTGTGATTTTCTTTAGTGTTTTGTGCAATTTCTCTCTCGAAGCTGGCCTTAGATGATTTTATGAGTGCCCGTAGTTTTTTGCCAATACTGATCAGAGATGCCTTCCCTTTTAGGGATTTTGCTCTATCATGCAGTAGCTTCCTCCTTCTATTGCATAGTTTGTTTAAGGCTGGGGTCCACCAGACAGCACGCCTGCCTTTGGGGGATTGGGTCTTTGTTTTATTTGGGATTGCATGATCCATGCATTCCTGAAGGTGTTCATAGAATGCATTTATAAAGGATTCTGCAGTCTGGGCCGTATTTTCCACAGGCCCAGGGGCTTTGAAGGATTCCACCTCAGTTTTGAGGAGTGTGAAGTTTGCTTTAGAGAAACTTTTAACTGTGGTTTTCTGGGCAGGGGGTGGGGTCGGGATGTGGATATCCAGTGAGATTAATTTATGGTCTGAACTTACCAGTGAGGGATACACTTCTGGTCTGGAGCATAGAGTCCCCGTGTTGGTGATGATCAGGTCCAGTATGTTTTCCCCTCTTGTGGGAGTGGTGACAAGTTGTTCCATAGCATATGAGTTTATAAACTCTAGGAACCTTTGGGCTAGGGTGTTGGAGCTAGAGTAATGCTCCCAGTCTATGTTTGGGTAGTTGAAGTCGCCCAATATAATGGTGTTTGGGGAGAGCTTCATATTTTCCAGTGTTCTCAGGAAGGTTGAGTGGGATTCCTGGGTTTGGGAGGGTGGTCTGTAGCAGGCTATAAACTGGAAGGCAGTTTTACCCACTGTTAGTTGCACATGGATAGTTTCCGATGCTTCGTGCTGTGCCACCAACCTGGAGGTGTGGGTATCTTTGACGAATATGGATACCCCCCTCATTTTGTGGTTCAGTCCAAGTTTTGGGGCTGAAAAGTATGGTATGAGGTATAACCTGGTAGTGCTGGGGTGCTCTCGGGAGCCTTGAACCAGGTTTCTGTTACTGCACAGATATCGATGTTCTCCATGCTGAGGAGAGTTTTGAGTGTGTGCATCTTAAGGTTTAGACTTCCGGCGTTGAGTAGCATTACCCTTAGTTTCTTTTCCCTTGTGATACCTATGGAGGTGGGTTTGTCTTTTGAGCTTTGCCTAAAAAAGGCACTATGGGGGTGGCAAGAACTTTCACCAATATCCGAAAGCCCAGGGGTGACAGGTGCAAGCCATCCCTAGCGAAGCAACGTGGCTTGTCGAGCATGTCATCCCAGGCTGACAGGCATTGGATCCCCTTTGAATGACACCAGTACTTAAGCCAATTGTTGAAATTGATCATCTTGTCTTCATATTGTGGCATCATTCGTGGTGTGGGTAGGATGCTACTCAAGGTCAGGGTCATACCGGCCCGGGTTACATGCTCAGAGAGCTCCTCTATGTCTCTTTTCATGTAGTCCAGGGAGGTACGTCTCAGGTCTTCACACCAGCATGGACAATGACAGAGTCATATTTGTACATGACTTGGAGTGACCTGAGCACTTGTGTTATGTGGCGGATCCTAGCGCCCGACAGGCAGCTCACCGTGACCTTCTCCTTGTTCAGCCTGGTGAGCGGGACATCAGTGTGTCTGACGATAGAATTGCCTATTACAAGTGTATCAGGTGTGTTGTTTAGCCTTAAGGGCTGTGACTGTTCCGCACACTGGCTTTGTGAACTATGTGTTGCACGTGTTTTGCTTTGGGATAGCGGTTGCTTGGCTGTCTGCTTTGGAGGTCTCTGCTGCTTAGGCAGATTTTTATTTAGAGCCTCTGAGTATGTTTTTGTGTGTTTGGTTTGCTGTTGTGGTAGGTCTATGCGAGACTGGAATTGTAGTGTGTGTGGTTACCTTCTCCTCCTGACTGGTTATGCCAGTACTGAGTTGAGAGAGCTTAGACTCCAGTTTGGCTATATGATTGCATCTCTCACATATGTTGGACCTTGTTGGAAGGAGGAGAGGGTTGTCTGTGTACATGAGGCAGTTGTAACATTGCCTCAAGATTCCCAGATTCACCAGCTAGACTGGAGAGGAGATTGACAACTGACCTTTGGACATGTTAGAATAGTATTGGGAATTCCTTTATAATTGAAAATAGGGCCAATGGGGAACAAGGTACTCAAGGGTAGTTTGTGAGGGTGTAGTGCTTTTAATTTTTTAGTGTTAACTTATATAATTGCTTTAGTGAGCAAGTGACAGGCTTTAGATTAGGAATAGGGTGTTTATTTTGAGAGCTAGAGCAGTTCTAAGGGAAAAAGTGAAAAGCAGACTTTGTGGAGCAGAGAATGGTTTAAACCCAATTAAGCGGCGCTGCCCGATGCTGCGCTATGCGCAAAATCACGCAAAGCCACAAAAGAGCTAGAAATTCTCCCAAAATGGCCAATAGACTACCAGATTATTGTGCTGGGAACACTCCTCCAGGGATAGATAGGCTGCTCTAAGCTCCCCACTCCCACTGGTGAACAAAGAAGCCTCCTTTTATCCAAGAAAGGAAATGGACAACACAGGAACTTTCCAAAAGTCCAGAATACAGCAAAGCCTGTATTTGGACTACTCTAGGTCAGGAAAGGCGGGAAACAAGGATAATTTTTTTTTTTTTTTGTAAGCAAACAGCAGAAAAATGCAATAAATATGTAACACAGGCTAACGCACTTGAGTGTGTAGCCTCAACAGGTAAATGCAACAAACAGGACAATCTTTAAAAGTGCAGGTGGAAAAACAGCTTTAAACAGTTCAAAACAGGTAAATGAGCAGAAATACTTGCTTTTCAGCTAGATCGGACAGTCGCACAGGTAGTAGCAGGAAAAAAACACTATCAGGTAAGCAGTCGCTCTTTTTGCCTCTCTGCTGCTAGCACCACTCTGCAGGACCACGAGGAGCTTGGCTGAGTAGTAACCAGCGCAAAAACCACGCCAAAGCAGGTTTTATACAGAGGGACTTGAAAGAGCTAGAATTGGCCCAAAACGGCCAATAGACTACCAGATTCTTGTGCTGGGAACACTCCTCCAGTGATAGATAGGCTGCTCTAAGCTCCCCATTCCCACTGGTGAACAAAGAAGCCTCCATTTATCCAAGAAAGGAAATGGGCAACACAGGAACTTCAACAAAATATGACAAGTTGGGCACTAGTATGAACACAAACACCCAAACATAAAATGTTAGGGAATAAATGACTAATCAAATGTTACAATCAGGTACAAAATGTTACTTAACAGCCTAACTTTATTTCGATACTACTACACTTCAACTGGCTGACATTGCGGGGAGTACTTAGGGCTACTGCCTGTATATCCTACATAAACTACACATTTTCTATATCATGCGGAACTCCTCATAAAACGAAGACATATTTTGGAATCTTTATATATTTCACGTTTGCCTTCTAGCTCTTCTGGGTTAATATCAGCATGTCAAACTTTTTTATTAATAAGCTACGTACTGAAATAATCTACAAATGATTGGTAGAGACATTAAAGGAGAAAACATTTTCTTTATACTTAATTCCAGGAGAACTAACAGAACAAATGAAGGGAACAAGGCAGTGAAACATCCTTGAGCAGCAGTTTCAAAAAAAGAAAGAAGAAAAAAAAACTGTGAGGTAACAGAATTTGGTCCGCTTCAGCTAATGGAAAATGGTATAAACATGAGATTCATGTAGGAAGATGATGGCACTCGTACTATTGGAAAATAAAGACTGATGAATTACCTGGCAAAAATAAACAGAAAAGCCACATCTTACACTGTTGCAAGTGCACAGTACAAAGGAAGAACCCATATTCCAACTTGCTACAATAGTGGCAAATCACTGTGGCATCAGGATAGAGAAAACTGACTTACAATGTGATGTTCTTAGCTTGCTCAGGTTAAAAAAAAAAGTTATGTACTCGCCATAACGTTCCATCTGTGTTGTCCACTTTCATTTTTCCTCATCAGCTGGGTTCAGATCCAATTCTCGGATTCAACTCGGCCGCTTCTTCCAAATCGTACAATACTTGAACTTTTGAGTTCCTCTCTTTACCCACAATGCCCCAGACACCTAACATGCCTCAGATCTAGTTTGCTGCCCATAGATTTATAGAGCATTGGAAATTAAGAAAACAGAAGCTGGAGCAGAGGTTTCTCCAATACTATTTGATAAACCCAGGAATTAAAACAAGGAGGGGGTAGGTGGGTGGGAAGTTGAAGAAGAATGAAAATGGACAACACAGACGGAAAGTTATGGTGAGTACAGAACTGTTTTTTTTTTTTATCTGATGTAATTTTCGTTCATTCCTCAACAGTTGAGACAGAGTCCCTAGCTACCTAAATCCTGGGAAGACTCTAAGGAAGAATATTCCAGACCACAGTGGACCCCAAAGCTGTTCTTCCCCTAGAGACCAGATCCAATTTGTAATGAGCAATAAATGAATGAGGATTAGCCTAAGTTGCAGTCACACAAATATCATCCAAGGAAGTTCTAGACAAAAAGCCTGATGAAATCATCATAGACCTTGTAGAGTGGGCTCTTGGAGGCTTTGGTAAAGACAAATCCACTTTCTCATAAACAAAAGGTCAAGTCAGTCAACCGTTTGGCCAAAGTCACTTTAGATACTGGTTTGCCTAGATTTTAATCAGAAAAGGAAGCAAACAATTTTCAAGTCTGTGAAGGCAGAAATGTGATTGTGGACATCCAAAAGATGTAACACGTATTCTTCTTTGTTTGAAAAGTTAGGAAAGAAGCCTGGGAGACTGATGACCTGATTAATATTACATTCTGAAACCACCTCTGGTAAAAAGGAAGGATTGGTCCATAAAAAATGCAATCCTTGTGAAAAATTAAATAAGGAGGTTTAGAAGACCGTGTTTGAAGCTCAGACCTTCTTTTGGCAGAAGTGAGAGCAACTACGAAAACATTTTTTCAGGTCAAAAATGTCAGATTGAAATTCGCTGAGGGTTCAAAAGGGAGTTGAGTCAAGGCCTGAAAAAAAAACATTTAGATCCCAAGGAGGAATAGGATCCTTTAAAAGAGGTCTAAGTAAGTAGGTTCCTGTGAGAAAGGCATAACTTCTCTCTCTCTCTCTCCCCAACCTAAGAACTAGTCAAACCAAACAAATATATATGGGTACAGTATTAGTCAGGCCTATTTTTAATAGTAACTCTCAAGCAACCAGAAAAAAGAAGTTATGTACTCACCATAACGTTCCATCTGAGTAGGTACTTCATTTGTCTGCAACCTGTGGGTATCGGATCCAATCTGGCAGCTTTACTAGCTAAAAGATCCAAGCTCCTAGCTCCTCCCCTTACCCATAATCCCCTGCTACATACTCCCTTTCCCCAGATAGAGTTTGCCTAAACTAGCAACCAAGACTCTCGACCGAGTACCATAACCTACTGCCTAACTGCATGAAGCAATGTCATTCATAGTCAGGAAGCACAATACTGGATAGGGGGCATGGAGGGGTGGGGGGGGGTCGGTTGCAGACCAATGAAGTACCTACTCAGATGGAACGTTATGGTGAGTACATAACTTCTTTATCTGAAGTAGTTACTTCATTTGCAACTTCATTTGCTCTGCAACCTGTGGGACAGAGTCCCCAGCTACCTAATAAAAACCCTGGGAGGTCCTCAAGGAAGGATATTCCGGAGCACCGCAGAGCCAAAGAAAGCCCTACTCCTGGATATCATATCCAATTTATAATGAGAAATGAATGTATGAGAAGAGGACCAAGTAGCTGCTAAACATATATCATCCAGAGGAACTCTGGACCAAAACGCTGCAGAAGTGGCTATCGAACGAGATGAATGGGCATGGACTCCGGAAGGAGCAGGTTTCCCTGAGGCTAAGTAAACATGGATGATGCATTGCGAAATCCAGTTTGCTAAAGTAACTTTGGTAATAGCCTTTCCTAAAGATGGTTTGGCAAAGGACACAAACAATTGATCAGACCTACGAGTAGCCTTCGTCCTGTGCAAGTAAAAGCGCAGTTGTCTATGTATGTCCAATTTGTGTAATTCATATTCCCCTTTGTTCTGGAAGTTGGGAAAAATACTGGTAAATTAATCGACTGGTTAATATTTGATTCAGGGGCCACTTTGGGCAGAAAGGAGGGGTTAGTCCTGAGAGACACTCTATCCTTATGAAAAATTAGATAAGGGGGTCTAATGCAACGCGCTTGAAGTTCTGACACCCTCCTGGCTGACGTAATAGCGATCGGAAAGGCTGTTTTCCAGGATAAAAATTTTAATTGAACCGAGGCGGCCGGTTCGAAGGGCGGACACATTAATGCCTGCAGAACCAATGTCAGGTCCCATGGCGGAATCGCAGTCTTAACTGGTGGCTTCAGCAGAAAAATTCCTTTCAAAAATGTTTTGCATATTTTAGCTGAAGCGAACAATCCCAGCCCATCTCCTATGTGAAAATGAGAGATGGCTGCCAACTGTACTTTAACTGTAGATGCACTGGCTCCTTGATGAAAAATATGTGACAAGAATTCAAGAACAGTTGGGATAGGGACGGTAAAGGGATCCAAACCCTTGTCTGTAGCCCAGATAGAAAAACGCTTCCACTTACTACTGTAAATTTTTCTGGTAGTAGGTTTGTGCGCTGCTACCAGAATGTCTTTCACTGGTGAGGAGATACCGGGAGTCCTTGCCATCAGTGGAACTGGATCAACCAAGCCGCGAGCCTGAGGTTTTCCAGGTTTGGAGGTTGCAAGCCCGCAGGATGCGAAATCAGATCCGGGATGGGATCCAAGATCCAAGGAGGAACTACACTGAGACCGCAGATAAGAGAACCAGATCTGGCGAGGCCAGAATAGGGCTAGGAGGATAACTTTGCCCCCCAACCTTCGGGCTTTCTGTAGGAATTTCGTCATGAGAGGAAGAGGAGGGTAAGCATAGAGGAGACCGGGTGGCCAAGCGTAAACCAGAACATCTCTGGGGCTCTCCCCTGCTGGGGGAATTAGAGCGAAAAATTCGCTACACTTCGTGTTTGACAGAGAAGCAAAAAGATCGCAGCAAGGTCGACCCCATTTGAGGAAAATCTGTTTCGCTACTGACTGGTTCAGAGACCACTCGTAAGGAGTGAGGATCAAGCGACTCAGCTTGTCCGCAAGGACGTTGGACCGTCCCAGGATGTGCATTGTTATCAGAAAACAGTTGGTGGATATCACCCATTCCCAAACTCTCATGGCCTCCCGACAAAGGGGATAAGATCTGGTCCCCCCTTTTTGTTTATGTACCAGACTACCGCCATGTTGTCTGTCTGTATTGCAATAGTCCCCAAGGGAAGAAGGTCCTGAAGCGCTTGCAACACTAGAAGCACCGCCCTCATCTCTAGGACACTGATATGCAGAGCGGTCTCCAAGGGAGTCCACGTGCCTTGGACGGTTCTGCCCATAGCATGCCCCCCCCCCACCCGAGGCGAGAAGCGTCTGTGGTCAACGCGGCTCTGGGTTGAGGCATCACGAAGGGTCTCCCTTCCCGCAGCTCCAGTGAGCGAAGCCACCAGAGGAGGGAGTCCCTGCAAACCTTGCTCAGGGGAATAGGGGTGTCTAGGGGGTGTAGCAACAGAGACCATTGGACTTGAAGGGTCCACTGAAGAATCCTCATTTGCAGACGTGCGTGCAGGGAAAGACAGTTTGCTGCCGCCATAGAGCCCAGTGCTCTCAGGACTAATTCTGCCGATGGGGCTGGGGACTGAAGAAGTGCCATAACATGACATGACAAACTGCTCAATCTGTCTGATGTTAAAAGGGCCTGAGAGAGGCGTGTATCTATTTTGGCCCCTTTGAATTCTAGAACCTGTACAGGACGAAGGAAGGATTTCTGGAGGTTTATTGAAATGCCCAGATGCTGGGCAAGAGTGAGAGAATAGTCTCTGGCAGAACAAAGCTGATGCCTGTTGGAGGCGGTGAGGAGCCAGTCGTCCAGGTACGGAAAGAACTGAATGCCCTGGAGTCTCAGGTGGGCTGCAAAAACTGCCATGACCTTGGTGAACACCCTGGGGGCTGTGGTACAGCCGAACGGAAGAACCCTGAACTGATAATGACTAGCTCCCAGCCGAAAGCGGAGAAACCTCCTGGATCGTCTGTCCATAAGAATATGGTAGTACGCGTCCTTGAGGTCTATGGAGCACATCCAGTCTTTCTCCCGAAGAAGGGGGAGAAATGATTGCAGAGTGACCATCCGGAACTTTTCTTTGGGAATGAACAGGTTCAGGGAAGAAAGGTCTAGAATTGGTCTCAAGTCCCCCGTCTTTTTTGGCACTAAAAAGAACCTGGAGTAATTGCCCAATCCGAACTGGTCTGGGGGGACGTGCTGGATGGCTCTTTTCTAGCAGCTTCGAAACCTCCGAAGCTGCCGCCTCCCTTTGATCGGGTGGGACATCGGGGAGGCGCTTCACAGGAGGGGGAAGACTTAGAAAGGGAATGGTGTAACCTCTGGATATGATTCGGAGCACCCACCGATCTGTCGTAATGGACTCCCAATTTTGGAGGTGCTCCGACAGACGCCCCCCGACTGCCTCCAGAGAGGGACAGCCAGGTAAGCCCTCAGGGCTGTTGCGTGGGCCTGTCAGAGAACAGTTCTCTATACCCAAAATTACGCGGGCCCCCCCCTCTGCCTCTGGGCCGGCGTCTTCCTTGTCCTCCTCTGCCTCTGAAGGACGAGGGGTCCGAAGCTGGACGGAACTGCTGAGACTTCCGGAACTACATCTTCTTTTGTCCCCTCTGATTCCTACAGAAGGACAGTTGTGGATTAGAGAAGCGGACTCCGACGGCAGACAGCGTCTTCCCGTCCTTTTCGCTTTGGACCAGCATCTCGGACGGTCTTGCCAAAAAGTGAAGAGCCATCAAAGGGTGCGTTCACGAAGGACACCTTGAAGGGTTCCGCAAAATTGCAAAGGTGGAGCCAAGCGTGACGCCATAAGGCGACCCCTGCTCTGCTAGCTCTAGCCGCTCCCTCCGTGGCATGGGAGAGTAGCCGTATAGAAGTGTTAGAAATAGATTTCAGAGTGGCCATGCGAGTCGAGAAATTCCTCTTATCCTTGGCCGTCATGGACTCTGGGGGAGCCCCAGCGTATTCCTTTATTAAGTCTTGCTGGAGTCTGATGACGTGTGCCATGTAGTTCAGCGCCCTTATAGAGAAGGTGGCTGAAGCAAACATTCGCTTTCCAATACAGTCCAACGTCAGAGATTCCTTAACCGGAGGATGGACCGAGGAACTCTCCTGTGCTAGTTCCTTCTTCGTGGCGGCCGCCACCAACATGGCATCTACTGGTGAACCCTTAGACCAAGCCTGCCTATCCGAAGGAGGGCTAAGAATTTTATCTGGCCTTCTTGGAATTGGCTCCACGGTGTCCGGTTCCTTCCACGCCCTGGTAGTAATTAAGTCTACCAGGGGGTCAGCCGGGGGGGGGGGACACCCAGGAGGTAGACAAGCCTGCATCAAACACCTCCAGAAACACAGACTCGTCTGAGGAAGGTTTTTGGGCAGACCACCCTCCTCTAATTCGCAACATTTCCATGATGTCTCCAAAGGAGACATCCTCAGGGGGTGATCTTGGGGAATCTTCCCCTTCATCCAAATCTGTGTCTTCCGTGAGGGACTCAGGGAAGTCCAGGTGCCTCCTTTTGCACTTCCGTTTGCGAGGAACCTCCTCGGTGGGGCTATCCGAGGAGGGCTCGCCCACAGGGTCCTGTTCCTCTAAGGGAACTAACTGGAGTGTTGGTGCAGGCTGTCCCAATGGCCGGATGACGCAGGATAGACCCAAATGAATCGGGGGGGTGGGCGAGTGGATCCGACACCCGGACCGGGGATCTGGATGGTCTCGACAGAACCCTCTCCACTACCTCGAATGCCGAAGGCGAACCGCTTTCCCCAGGCTACGAAAGCAGCCCTCTCGGCTCCGAGGTAGGGATTGGCGTCGGAGCTAAAACAGTCGGACCCGAGAGGGAAGTGCGCTCCGACCTGAACGGAGCCGAAGACACACCTACCCCCACAGATCAGACGCTCGGCTCTCCATCCCGAGAGCTAGGATCTGACAAGCTCGAGGGTAACGTTGGCATTATAGTAACTGGTGCTGTTGGCGCCAACAACTCCCCGGTTCCAAAATGGCCCGGATCAGACGACTCCGAGACACCAAACTGGGTCAGAGAAGGAGCTATCGGGGTAAAGAAAGGGGATGATCTCCCCCCAGAGGGGGTGGGAGGCAGGAGCACCCCCATCTGCATTTGAGTCTGCAAAAATCGACGCATCATTCGATCCATGTCCGCGTCGGTCAGACTCCTTGTCGATCTAGAAGAGGTCGTCAAGGCGGGCCGGGAGGGCCGCCTCAAAGACCTCGAGAGAGACCGGTACTCCTCCCCCGGTTCTGGCGAGAAACTAGGCGAACGGAGCTGAGAGGGAGAGGATCCAGATGCCCTCGTGGAGGGACTCGTAACTTTAGATGGCGGGGCTGAGGGATGAGTCTCAGCCCGCCTGTTGTGACTCTTATGCTTCTCTTTATGCCTCTTCTCCTTAGAGGAAGAAGAGTCCCCCTAACCCTGAGAATCTGAGGGAGGTTAAGTCCCAGACAGGGTAGGGGGTTCCAAAGGCCCAGGGCCCGCAGTCGCGGCCTGTGCCTTAGAAGGAGAGGAGGAAGAAGAATCCTGTGGTAATAATCCCGCCAGGATTAACTTGTTCATCATATCCCTGGTGGCCCAGGGGTTAAAAGCTGCACAAATTTGGCAGCTGGTGGACAAATGGGCCCCCCCAGACAAATAACACAGTGAGTGTGGCCATCAGCTGGGGAAAGCTTATGGCCACACTCAGTGCACTTAGAGAATATGGCTTTGGGCCCTTCAGCCGTAATAAACAACACACTCACTCACTAAGGGGAGGGAAATAAAATTTTTGACAAAAAATTTACCACAAGACTATTAAACTAATAATACTACACGACGACTAAGGCGCTAATACACACACAAACACAAACAAGTATTCAAATCTAACTTTTTACGGTCTTTTTAAACCAGAAGGTTCTCACCCACGCCTAGGAGCTCTTCACTTGAAGCTTCTCTCAGCCGCGGCAAACGAGATCTGGGAGTATGTAGCAGGGGATTGTGGGTAAGGGGAAGAGCTAGGAGCTCGGATCTTTTAGCTAGTAAAGCTGCCGGCTCGGATCCGAGATTGGATCAGATACCCACAGGTTGCAGAGCAAATGAAGTAACTACTTCAGATCTACAGTTATCCAGCATCTACCAATCCCCATGGGTGCCAATTAACTGGCAGTTTACTGTATTTACTCCTATATGAAAGCTGAAAACGGCTGCTAATTGTACTCCGATAGATGAGGAGCTAGCACCCTCAATGAATATTGTAATTAAAAAGTCAAGAATCTTTGAAATCAGTGCTGAAAAGGGATCTAAATTCTCTCTATGGGCTCCCAAAAAAGAAATATTTTCCATTTACTTTTGTACATTTTTTGAGTGAAAGTTTTATGGGAAAATAACAGAATGTGACAGATGCTGCCTAGCAATCAAAAGAACTGGCGAAACCATGTGGTTAACTTGAGGCCTGAAATGTCTGAATGAGTCATGTCTAGTGGGTGAGACAGGAGGTCTGGAGATGGATCCAAAATCTAGGGCACATGTAAATGATGAGGTCAAAGGAACGGAAACCACTTCTGACAAGGTCAGTAAGGGGCAGTGAGGATAACTGTGCTCTTCAATAGAGATGCTTTCTGGGGAAATCTGATCTTGAGAGGCAATGGGGGTAAGCATAAAAGGAGACCAGAGGGTCAATTGTGAAGAAGAGCATCCCTCAGTGACCCCCCCCCCCCAGTGGGGGGATCAGGGCAAAGAACCTGCAACACTTGTTGCTGAGGGGAGTTATGAAAAGGTCACAGCACAGTCAGCCCCACTGAGAGTTCAAGTATTCTACAATCTGGAAGAAATGGCTGAATCAGATCACAGGATCTGATCCAAACCAAACTGTTGAGGAATGAATGAAAATTACATCAGATATATTGTTCTTTTTTGACTACTGGCGGTTTAACAATTGTTATGTCCAAGGCTGTGCCACTCCAATCAGTGGCCTAATAGGATGCAATATGGATTTTGTGGTAGCTTTGGCAGAGCTGTCGTCTCCAGATGACCCACCAGTCTCACATTTGCTTGCTGCTACCCGAGACCTTTGTTTTCCACTCTGCCTCAGTGGACAGTGAGAACATATATGCCCCTACTGTTTGCACTTACATCCTTTAAACTTCCAAACTTGAGTGCACCAGAAAATGTGGCTTCTCCTTTTCCCTGTGGAAGCTAGATTCAATAAACAATTCACTCAATGCAATCTGGCCTCAAGACCAAAAACAGAATATGCACTTCTGTTCTAGGTACTACTCCAACATCTACACCCAAGCTAGAACTACAGACTGACTAAACAGCCAAATGTTTGGCCTAGCAACTCAGAGCCCCTTTCTCACCACTCTCTCTCTTTGTGAACCACAGTGGTTTCCACAGTCCCCTATCCATAGTAACTGCCTTTCAAACAAATTATCCTACAAACATACACAAATTCCTAGGGAAAGACAGTACATTTCTCCAATTTTCCAATTCCCTACAGTTCTCTTCCTGACATAACCCAATTACCTCTAACACTCCTAATCTATAACCAATTATGACTAAAAGAAGTTATGTACTTAACGTTCCATCTGTGTTGTCTCCCTCATTCTTCCTCAACCTGTGGGTTTCGGATCTGACTCGGCCGCTTTCCAAAAGCGTAGACTCCAAAGCTCGAGCTCCGCCCCTATCCATAATGCCTCACTCCTCCCTGGTTAACTCAGATCGAGTTTGATGCTACCACGTTTGCCCACAATAACTATATAGGCCCAGTACAACTACTACTGACAGCTGCTAACAAGAAAGAGAAAGAACAGGAGCTTAACAAGGAACAGAAGTTCCTATAAGCACATCTGACAGGTCATCCCCCAGGGACACGGGGAAGGAGGGAGGGAAGGTCAAGGAAGAATAAGAAAGACAACACACATGGAACATTATGGCAAGTACATAACTTCTTTTTCTGATGTTGTCTTCGCATTCTTCCTCGACTTATGGAAGAGAATCACCACAGCTACAACAAACCTTGGGTGCCCTCCATGGAAGGATATTTCGGAGCACTGCAGAACTAAAGGCAGCCCTACTTCTGGACAACTCAATCTACAGTGGGAGATAAAGGTGTGAGAATTAGATCAGGAGGCAGCTGTACATATGTCATCAATAGAAACTTTGGCCCAAAAGGCTTGAGAAGTTGTCATGGCTAGTAGAGTCAGCCTTAACTCTTTGAGGCAACAGAACACCTTTGGACTCAAATGTGCTGCAATCTCAACCATTTTGCTAAGGTGGTCTTGGTGACTGTTTTTTTCCTTTTTACATCCAAAAAGGATATAAAAAGTTGGTCAGATTGTCTAAAGATTTAATTCTGTCTAGATAAAAATGCAATTCTCTGTGGACATCTAACAAGTGAAGTGTGTACACTCCTTTGTTTTGGAAATGAGGGAAAAAGACCGGTAGGATGAGAGATTGTTTTTTATTGCTTTCAGTTGCAACTTTAGGAAGAAAGGATGAGTTAGTATGTAAGGTCACTCTGTCCTTATGGAAAATTAAGTAAGGATATTTAGATGACAGAGTTTGCAATTCAGACACATGTTTTGCAGAAGTGATAGCCACCAGAAAAAATGTCTTCCAAGATAAAATTTTTTAAATCCAATGTGGCAGAAGGTTCAGGGGGGGACCAGGGCCTGTAAAATCATAGGGAGATCCCAACAAGGTGATGGATCTTTGACAGGATGGCAAAGAAGCAAAATGCCCCTAAAAAAACTTACACAAATGAAAATTCGAAATATCTGCCAACTGTACCTTTACCATGGAATGATTGGCTCCCTCATGGCAAATATTTATTTATTTATTTCAGTTTGATTACTGGAGAAGTCCACTGGGCCAAGAAGAACCCATTTTCAGTGGAGGCCCGGGGAGAAAAGCTCCAAAGGCAGTACAACCAAGGAATATAATGCATGAGAAGAATACAAAAGAATGTCCACACAGCAAGAATACATAGTAAGAACACTGAAAATGCAAATTTACAACAGAATGTACACACAGCAAAAATACAAAGAAGAACACAGCAAACACTAAAGAAAATACAACAAAAAAAAAATTTTTTTTTTGTGTGTGTACAAAATTTTCAATGTTTTCATCCTTACAGTGAAGTTAGTCAGCTAAACGTATTTAGCTAGAATTAGTGTATAAAGGTGCAGGAGTACAGGGACTTAGTTTACAGGAACCTTAGAATTACGTAGGGTGAAAGCAAGAACATTTCCATTTTGAAGATAGGTGTAAGAAAAGTTGGGTTTTAAAGTATTATGTGTTAGGTGTGGCTCTAAGAGAAGGAGGGAGAGTTCCATTTCCTACCTAGAGAGAAGGATAGTAGTTACTGGCTGGTGGGATGTCTAGGTCTGGGGATGGAGATTAGATTTTGGTGTTCAGATCTTAATGATCGGTTGGGGATGTAAGGGGGATGGATGTTGGATAGAGCAGGGCATTTTTCTGGGTAGAATATTAATTTATGTGTGGTTGTTAGTTGGCGATAGTCAAGTTGGTTTGGGAGTTCTAGCCAGTTTAGAGATTGAAGGGAGAGGCAGTGGTGGGTTGAGTTTTTGGATTTAGTGGCAAATTTAGAGATTTTATTATAGCAAGCTTCAAGTTTAGAGGAGAGGGAGGCAAACAGATTAGTTAGGAGAGGGGCTCCATAAAGTAGAGAGGGAAGGAGGTAGGAGGTAGCTAAGGTTTGCCTAGAGGATTTGAGCTAGAAATATGAGCTAGAAAATCTAACACTGCTGGAACAGAAGCGGTAAGAGGGTCAACTGGAACAGGAGCGGTAAAAGGGTCGACTGGAACAGGAGCGGTAAAAGGGTCGACTGGAACAGGAGCGGTAAAGCGGTAAAAGGGTCTAAATTCTGTTTAGCTTAAACAGAAAATCTCTTCCATTTGCTCTTGTAGATTCTTGTGGTAGAACATGTGTGTGAGGAGATCAGGATATTATGGACTGGGGATGAAAGCCTGGCAGATCCAGCCATCATTGAAATTGGAGAAACCATTCAGACCTGGGAGATCGGGGTTAATTTGCCCTGATGGATGAGATAGTAAATCCGGACATGGTTTGAGCGTTCATGGAGGGCAAATTAGAAGACCAATGGAAGGTGAACCAGATTTGCCGAGGCCAAAAAAGGGTCAAATGAGGAATCATTTTACTCTTCAACCTGGAAGCTTTCTGAAGAAACATGAGGATTAAGGGGAAAGGCATAAAGTAATCCTGGGGGCCAAGCATAGGCCAGAGCATCCCTGGGTGACTGTCCATGAGGGGGAATCAATTCAAAGGACATGCTGCACTTGTTGCTGTGGGGAAAGGCAAAGAGATCGTAGCAAGGTTGACCCCATTTGTGGGTGATCATGTTTGCCACGGACTGGTTCAGGGACCAATTGTGAAGCATCAATAGAACTCTGCTCAGCCTGTTCACTAGAATGATGCGTTCCCACAGAATGTGCATTGCAATCAGAAAACAGCTGGTAGAAATCGCCAATTGCCACACTCCCACTGCTTCTCAGCACACCGAGTAGGATCTCATTCCCCCTTGCTTGCTGATGTACTACACTACCGACATATTGTCCATTTGTACTGCAATCATCCCTGGAAGAAGAAAGCTGTGAAGTGCTTGGAACGCTAAAAGGACCGCTTTCATCTCCAGGACAGTGATATGCAGATCGGTCCCCTGTGCCATTCATGTGCCTTGAACCGTCCGACCCAAGTAATGGCTCCAACACTACCTGGCAGGCATCCGTGATCAACGTGGCTTCCGGGAGTGGAAGAACAAAGGGACATCTTTGAAGAACCTCAGGGGAGTGGAGCCACCACAGAAGAGACTTCTTGCAAACCCGTGATAGTTTGACTGGATAGCTGAGGGGTAGTTGAAGTGACCACTGGACTGCTAAGGTCCACTGTAGGATTTTCAAGCGCAGGAGTGCTGTGGGTAGCAGAGTAATGGTGGCCACCATGGAACCCAGGGCCCTGAGGACTAGTTTGGCTGGAGGAGCTGGGATTGCCAAAATCTGTCTGATATGTAGTTTTAGATTTGCTATCCTGTCCGGAGTAAAGAAGGCCAAGAACCTGGATGTATCCAAACAGGCCCCTATGAAATCTATGCACTGAACTGGTTGAAGCTGGGATTTTTCTAGGTTGATAGTTATGGTCAAGGTAGAAGACAGTTGTAATAGGTAGTCCCTGGCTTGGATGAGTAGACGTCTGGTTGGAGCATTTAGAAGCCAGTCATCCAGATATGGGAAAACATGGAATCCTTGCAGTCTTACACCCTGGGGGCTGTGGTGAGACCAAAGGGAAGTGCTCTGAACTAGTAAGTACTGGCATCCAGCCTGAAATGTAGGTACCTTCTGAAGCACATATCCATCTTGATGTGGTAGTATGCATCCTTCAGGTCCACTGAGCACATCCAGTCAACCATTTTCAAGACAGGTAGAACAGACTGGATAGTGACCATCCTGAACTTTGTCCCTTGTCGACTTGTTCAGGGATGTCAGATCCAGGATGGGCCTGAGATCACCTGTCTTTTTTGGTACTAAAACAAACCTAGAGTAAATGTTTGATCTGTACTGATCCAGTGAGACCTTCTGGATGAGTCACTTGCGTAGCAGTTTTGAGATTTCCAACTTTGCTGCCTCTCTCTCTGATTGGGTGAACATCTGGGAGAGACATCTTTGGTTTGGAGGTTTTTGAAAAGGGAATCAAGTATCCTCTGGATATGACCCTTTGCACCCACCAATCATTTGTTATGGCTAGCCAAGCATGTGGGTGCAAGGAAAAGTGCCTCCCAACTGCCTCCAGAGAAGGACAGTCAGGCAACCCCTCAGGAGAGCTGAAAGGGTCTGTCCGAAAAGGAATCCAGAGACCCTTGACTCTGCAGACTCCCTCTGCTACGGGGGTGGCATCTATTATTGTATCCATTTCCCCCCTCCCTCTGAGGGGAAAATTCTGGCTGTGATTCCAGGTCAGCCCCCCTGGTTCTTGGAGAAGGATCCCGGGGGGGGGGGTGGAAAAATGGATACCAATGGCAGATACAATCTTTCCATCTTTTTCATTACAGGAGTGTGTCTCTCTCTAACAGTGGGCCTGAACAAAGACAATCGGTCAAAGGGGGCATTGACAAGAAGGGTTTCGTGAAATCACACAGCCGCATCCAGGCATAATGCCTAATGGCAATGCCAGAACCGGCAGCCCTAGGTACCCTCCGCTGCATGGGAGATTAACCTCATGGACGCAGTCCATACTGACTGCAGAGTGGCCAGTCTGGAGGTGAAGGCTTTCCTGTCCTCATCAGACATGGACTCTGGGCCATGCTAGAGAGTTCTTTAATTAGATCCCTCTGTAGCTTGGTAAAATGGAAAAGGTAGTTTAAGGCTTGAGTAAAGGTAGACTAGGCATAAATTCTCTTGTCGAATCTGTTCATCGTCCTAGACTCCCTGTTAGGAGAATGGACTGAGGAGCATTCCTGGGCCAGCTCCTTCTTAGTGGCTGCCACAACAACCATGGCATCTACTGGAATATCCTTTATCCAATGGGGTAGGTCAGGGGGAGCACTGAGAATCTTGTCCGCACACTTAGTTATCAGTTCTACAATGTCCAGATCCTTCCAAGCCCTTTTTGACACCAGATCAATAAGAGCATCAGTGGTGGGAACCCAAGATGTAGCAGGCCAAACCGAAAGCTTCCAAGAACACAGATTCCTCAAGGGTTGGGTTTTGGAAAGACCATCCACCTCTTTGGCACAGGATTTCCAAGATGTTTCCAAAAGAGGCATCCTCAGGTTGAGATCTGGGAAACCATTCCCCTTCTCCAAATTCAGTGTCTTCAGTGACTGATTCCTCTAGGGAATCCAGGTGCCTCCTTTTACACCTTCTCTTCTAGGGAACCTCCTCAGCATGGTGTTCTAGGGAGATGTAGGAAGAGATCTGAGGATCCAAACGTGGAAGTACTTGAAGGCTTTGCTGGAATGGCTGTCCCGAGGTGGCAAAGGTGAGGTCTCAGACACAATTTCCAAAAGGCAGAGAAGTGGATCCGAATGGGTGGCAGCCCAGGATCTCCTGGGCATGGAGAGGACCCTCTCCACCACACTGAAAGCAGAATTGGGCGGAGATACTGAGGACCATCCCCCAAAGCTGAAACTACTGGAACAGCTGATCCCCGAACATGCCCAGCCCTCTGCTCCGAGAGGGAAGTCGGAGCTGGGCCCATGAAAGCCAGAGCTCTGAGGGAAGGCCACAGCTCCAAAAACTTCGACGTTGAGGTCAATCCCCCAGAGCAGACATCAAGGCCTTGGCTCTCAGAGCTGCTCTGTTCTGAAATAGTTGGAACCGAGCGAGTCAGGGTAGATGCTGGGGTCGAAGTGAAATCCACCATCAGCTCTGATGTCTTGGCTTTGAGGCATTCAGATCCGAAGGTTCAGAAGCAGTCAGTCAGATCACAGAAGGACCTAAGGGTTTAAAGGGTGACTGCCCACAGTCACAGTAGTGGATAGGGCTGGTAAGACCCTCATCTGGATTTACGTCGAAGGAACTGCCTCATCAATCTGTCCACCTCCGATTCCAAATGGCTGTGGGTAGACCTGATAGATGATGCTCTGGATGGAGGTCTGAACACAATCCTTGGGGACCTCTCTAGGTGAGGCGAACCTGCAGAAGGCATAGGGAGCTCTGAAGACAAAGGAGCTCAGGGCTTCAGAGACGAATGCCTGGACATCCTCAATCAGTAGACCTGGGATCAGATCCCTTCGGAGCCTTAGTTTGTGGGTCATCAGAAGAAGATGAAACACACTTCTCAGGGGAACGTTCCTGCACTCCCTATAGTCATGGTGCTTCTTGGGAGAAAGTTGACCTCCTGCAGAAGGAGAGGAATCTGCTGATAGGGCCAAAGGAGGTAAGAGGCCCTTTAGAATCAGTTTATTTCTTCTGTCGGCCATTTTCCGAGGATGGAAGCCCTCACAGATACTGCATGAGGCATCAAGGTGGGGAGGGCCAAAACACTATACGCACTCCCTGTGGGCATCAGATAAAGGAATCTTGTGCCCACAGGAAGTGCACTTTTTGAAACCTAAGGGTTTCTCAGACATGATAATGGAAAAGGGCAGTTAGAAGGGAAAGAAGAGAAGAAAAGAACAGAGTTCCCGTCAAGAATGCCACCAACATAAGCCAAGCACTAACAACTGTATACAGAAAGCTAAAGCAAAGAGCTAGAGAGAGTAAATTAAACTGGCTTACGAGTAAAGCCCAAAATACTCTTCAAAGGAGCTTGAGGCGACGGACCACAATGCTTTTCCTAACAGCGGCAAAAGAGATCTGAGGTAACCAGGGGGTGAGGCATTAAGGGTAGGGGAGGAGCTCAAGCTTCAGAACTTAAGCTTTTGGAAAGCAGCCAAGTCAGACCTGAGGTTGGATCTGAAACCCATAGGTCAAGGAAGAATGAGAAGACAATCGGATCTCAAAATTGTAATGTGCACAGAAATCCAAATAAGCTTAATTAGCATCTTTACTTCACACCTCTCAGGATGTGAACCCTTAAAGTGCAACAATTAGGTTCACAATTTATATCAAGAAGAAAGTGTTATCAAAATTATGGTCACCAGGCAATGCTCTACAGTCCTAAGCCACCTGTACCTACTGCAAACAAAACTACCACACAGAAACCAGGTGCACAGCACCTCTTTTCATTCTGCCATATAAAGGAAATATCTGGAAATTTAAATTACCCTACCCAGCTTCCCTTAAAGCTTTTCTTCTGGGAGACACACACTAAAGTTCAGTAAACAGAGGAGGAAGCTTAGTTAAACTGAAAAAGCTTATTCCATTGGCTGTGGCTGCTGATAGGAATACCAAAGTAAAATCAATTCCACCTGGCCAATGTATACCATTAGAAAATACAAACTGCCACTTGGGAAACCTAAACTGAGACATTACCATTGTTTAAAAGGAAGATGGCAGATCACTGGAGGGCAGCATTAGAATCTGACACAGTTCAGCAGTCTAAGGCAACTGGATCTGAACTACTGCAATGTGTTTTCTTAGCCCTGAGCCAAGCTAATGAATCGACATGCTGCTAAGCTATGTGAGAGGTGTCTACCACTTTCATTTTGAACCTGACTGATGCTAGAATGGAATGGGAATTTTTAGACCTAGACTATATTTCAGTATTGTATTGGGTTTTGTACCATGTGTAGCCTAAATTAAGGATAACAGTGACAGCTAAAAAAAGAAGTTATGTACTCACCATAATGTTCCATCTGAGTAGTTAAGACTTTGTCAGCAACCTGTGGGTTTTGGATCCGATACGAATCATCCAAGCCGGCAGCTTCCCAAGCTAAAGATCAGAGCTCCAAGCTCCTCCCCTTTACCCATACTACACTGCAACCTCCTTCCAACCCTCAGATCGAGTTTGCCACCCACAGCGTGACCCACATCAACCCAAGAGACATAACCCGAACTGAATACATAAACTAGGCTCACCAGACCCAGGACACTGAGCCCAACAACAGACATAAATCACCAAGGTCAGGGGGAAGGAGGGAGAGAAGGTTGCTGACAAATGAAGTCCAACTACTCAGATGGAATGTTATGGTGAGTACATAACTTCTTTATCTGAAGTAGTTAACTTCATGTGATCATCAACCTGTGGAACAGAGTCCCCAACTACCAAAAACCTTGGGAGGCCCTTAAGGACGGATATTCCGGAGCACTGTAGAACCAAACGAAGCTCTTCCTCTAGACACCATGTCCAACTTATGAGTAATAAAAGTGTGAGAGGAAGCCTAGGTAGCTGTTGAACAAATGTCATCCAGGGGAAACTCTGGACCAAAATGCAGCAGAAGTAGCCATAGAATGAGTAGAGTGAGCATGAACCCAGTCTGGTTCTGGTAATCCATGGTCCTTGTACAATAGAACGAGTAGAATGAGCATGAACCCAGTCTGGTTCTGGTAATCCATGGTCCTTGTACGATAGAACGAGTAGAGTGAGCATGAACCCAGTCTGGTTCTGGTACGATAGAACGAGTAGAATGAGCATGAACCCAGTCTGGTTCTGGTAATCCATGGTCCTTGTACGACAAAATGACTAGAATGAGCATGAACCCAGTCTGGTTCCAGTAATCCATGGTCCTTGTACAACAGAACGAGTAGAATGAGCATGAACCCAGTCTGGTTCTGGTAATCCATGGTCCTTGTACGATAGAATGAGTAGAGTGAGCATGAACCCAGTCTGGTTCTGGTAATCCATGGTCCTTGTACGATAGAACGAGTAGAGTGAGCATGAACCCAGTCTGGTTCTGGTAACCAACGGTCCTTGTACAATAGAATGAGTAGAGTGAGCATGAACCCAGTCTGGTTCTGGTAATCCATGGTCCTTGTATGATAGAACGAGTAGAATGAGCATGAACCCAGTCTGGTTCCGGTAATCCATGGTCCTTGTACGATAGAACGAGTAGCATGAGCATGAACCCAGTCTGGTTCTGGTAATCCATGGTCCTTGTACGATAGAACGAGTAGAATGAGCAAGAACCCAGTCTGGTTCTGGTAATCCATGGTCCTTGTACGACAGAACGAGTAGAATGAGCATGAACCCAGTCTGGTTCTGGTAATCCATGGTCCTTGTACGATAGAACGAGCAGAATGAGCATGACCCCAGTCTGGTTCTGGTAACCAATGGTCCTTGTACGATAGAACGAGTAGCATGAGCATGAACCCAGTCTGGTTCTGGTAATCCATGATCCTTGTACGATAGAACGAGTAGCATGAGCATGAACCCAGTCTGGTTCTGGTAATCCATGATCCTTGTACGATAGAACGAGTAGCATGAGCATGAACCCAGTCTGGTTCTGGTAATCCATGATCCTTGTACGATAGAACGAGTAGAATGAGCATGAACCCAGTCTGGTTCTGGTAATCCATGGTCCTTGTACGATAGAACGAGTAGAACGAGTAGAATGAGCATGAATCCTGGCCGGTTCTGGTAAGCCATGGTCCTTGTACGATACAACGAGTAGCATGAGCATGAACCCAGTCTGGTTCTGGTAATCCATGATCCTTGTACGATAGAACGAGTAGCATGAGCATGAACCCAGTCTGGTTCTGGCAATCCATGATCCTTGTACGATAGAACGAGTAGCATGAGCATGAACCCAGTCTGGTTCTGGTAATCCATGGTCCTTGTACGATAGGACGAGTAGAATGAGCATGAATCCTGGCCGGTTCTGGTAATCCATGGTCCTTGTATGCCTGCAAAACACAAAGAGATCCATCTAGCAATAGTCATCTTTTAAACTGGTTACCCCAAAAAGGGTTTGGCAAAGGAAACAAAAAGCTGATCAGACTTACGGAAGGGTGTAGACCTATGTAAGTAAAAGCGTAACTGTCTGTGAACATCCAGCAAATGAAGTTTGCATTCCCTTTTATTTTGAAAGTTAGGGAAGAATACTGGGAGATTAATACACGGATTAATGTTCAACTCCGAAGCAACTTTAGGAAGGAAAGAAGGGTTAGTCCTGAGAAACACCCTATCCTTATGAAAAACTAAGTACGGGGGTTTCATACATAAGGCTTGAAGTTCCGACACTCTTCTGGCCGAAGTGATAGCCACCAGGAAAGCTGTCTTCCACAACAAGAATTTCAAATCAACTGATGCTGTGGGTTCGAATGGAGGAGCAACTAAGGCCTGAAGAACCAAGGTCAAATCCCATGGAGGAGAAGGATGCTTAATAGGAGGTCTCAGTAAAAAAGTACCTTTGATAAAGGTCTTACAAATTCTAGCAGCAGCTAGAGAACCTGAATTTTCTCCTACATGGAAATGGGATATAGCTGTCAGCTGGACTTTCACCGTGGAAGAGGTGGTGCCCTGCTGGAAAATTTGAGACAAAAAAATCTAACACCATTGGAACAGGAGCGGTAAAGGGATCCAAATTTCTTTGAAAAGCCCAAATGGAAAAATGCTTCCATTTACTAATGTACACCTTCCTGGTAGAGGACTTGTGTGCCGACACCAGAATAGACTTAATGAGGGAAGACAGACCGGGAGTCTTGGCAATTAATGGAACTGGAGCAACCAAGCAGTAAGCTTGAGGCTGTCCAGATTCAGGGGAAGAATTCCCGAGGGATGATGAATGAGATCCGGAATGGGATCCAATATCCAGGGTGGAGCTACTAGAGGAGACCGTAAGCAGGTAAACCAAATCTGATGAGGCCAGAATGGGGCTAGGAGGATAATCCTGCTCCCCAGCTGATGAGCTTTCTGTAAGAATTTTTTTCATGGGAGGAAGCGGTGGGTATGCATAAAGAAGACCAGGTGGCCAAGCATGATCAAGAGCGTCTCTGGGGGTTTCCCCCCGCGGGGTGATCAGAGCGAAAAACTGGTTGCACTTTGCGTTGGGTGACGATGCGAAGGGATCGCAGCAAGGCTGACCCCACTTGAGAAAGATCTGTTCCGCTACATAAGGGTTCAGAGACCACTCGTAAGGCAAAAGGATAGTCTTGCTCAGTTTGTCCGCCAAAATGTTGGACCGACCTGGGATGTGCTTTGCTATCAGAAAACGGTTGGTGGAGATCGCCCATTCCCACACTCTCATGGCCACTCGACAAAGTGGGTAGGACCTGGTTCCCCCCTGTTTGTTGATATACCAGACCACTGACATATTGTCTGACTGAATCACAATAGTTCTCAGAGGAAGAGAAGCATGAGGGGCCTGCAACCATAAAAGGACTGCTCTCACCTCCATAACATTGATATGCAGAATGGTGTAGTTTGGGGTCCACATGCCTTGCACAGTCCTGCCCAAGCAATGCCCCCCCAGATGGGAGGCATCTGTGGTCATCGTGGCTTGGGGCAGAGGCGTAAAAAAGGGACGTCCTTCTCGCAGATCCTGGGAATGAAGCCAACACATGAGAGAAGCTTTGCACACCTTGCTTAGAGGAATCGGTAAGTCTAGGGGCTAGTATAACAGAGACCACTAACTTATAATGTCCTCTGTAACACTGTCATATGCAGACGTGCACAAGGAAAGTACAGTTGTGTACACTTACCATAAATGTAGATGTTCGAGTGTATTCACTGCTGCAGTCATCACATTTGGGTCATCTGCTTGCAGTAGCCCTCAGTCGGCCTGATTAACAAAATCTTGGGTCCTGCGTCGGCTGCTGTCCCTTCTTCCATGATGTCAGGTCATCAGGGGTATAAAGCATGCACCCAACACCATTACATCAGTTTTTCTTGCCCCAGATGTCAGGTGCCCCCCCAATGGGAAGCAATTAAATAAATACATACACACACACACACACACACACACACACACACACACACACACACACACAAGGTTATACCTCCAACAAAAAAGCAAATACACCAAAAAGGCTTTTAAGCATTGTAAAGGAGAGAAGAGGTATAGCCAAAAGAAGGCAGGGGTCTGGAGGGAGGGTAACCAGGACTGCAACAGTGAATACACTCGAACATCTACATTTATGGTAAGTGTACACAACTGTACTATGTTCTTCATGTTTCACTGTTGCAGTCATCACATTTGGGTAGATTCCCAAAGCTAAGGATGGGAGGAAGAATTTAAATAGCATTAGGACCAGCTATAAGGCCTTGCAAGACTGCAGTAACAAAACCAGCCCTGGATTTAGAGAAAATTGGCAAATGGCAATGCTTGGTGAAAGTATCTACAGAATTCCAGGTAGCAGCTTCTAGAATATCCCTGGTAGAGACACCTCTGAGAAAGGCTGTAGAAGTAGATGCAGCCCTGGTAGAATGTGGTCTTATCCCCTGTGGGATAGGTTTTCCATGGTGCTTATAGCAGAAATAAATGCAGTGGCCTATCCATTTAGAAATGGTTTGCTTTGAAATGGCCTTCCCCTCTACCCCTGCAGCAAATGTCACCAGCAGCTGCTCAGATGTCCTGAGAGGTTTAGTCCTGTCCAAGTAATATCTAAGTTGACTGTGCATGAGTAAGGAGTGCAGTATATGTTCCCCTTTGTTCTGCGGATTAGAAATAAAGGTTGGCAAATGAATGGACTGATTAAGAGCCACACTGAATACTAACCTTGGGCATGAAGGAGGGATTGGTCCTGAGGGACACCCTGTCCGCATGAAAGATGATGAAAGGCTCCACTGCCATAAGGGTCTGTAATTCAGACACCCTTCTTTCTGAAGTGATGGCTAAAAGGAAGGCTGTCTTCCAAGAAAGGAATTTCAACTCTGCATTTGCAGCTGGCTTAAAGGAGGCAGAGTGAGATTTTCCAATACAAAGTTAAGGTCCCAGGCTGGAGTTGGTGCTCTCCTAGGTGGTCTCAAGGTTTTGGCCCCTCTAAGGAAAGTACAGTTTTGTACCTACCATAAATGTAGATGTTCGAGTGTTCATACTGCTGCAGTCATTACACTTGGGTTATCCTGCTGTCAGGCGGTCCCGCAGTCGGCCAGAGTTCCAAAGTCTTGGTCCGGCGTCAGTTGCTGTCGCTTCTTCCCTGACGTCAGTGCGTCAGGGGTATACAAGATGCATCAGACGCCATTTTCTTCAATTTTTCTTGCCCCAGATGTCAGCTGCCCCCAAGTAGGTAGGCAATACATATTGGTAATAAAAAATATATATATATAAAATAAAAACAATACCTTAAGTTACAAGCAAATACACCACAAAGGTTGTATAGGACAGAAAGGTATAGATAAGTCCAGCTAGGACAGAGGGGATGGAGGGAGGGTAACCTGGACTGCAGCAGTGTGAACACTCGAACATCTACATTTATGGTAGGTACAAAACTGTACTATCCATTTAAATGAACAAAAAACAAAAATTACACAGGAACAAATGACCAGCACCCGAATCTGCAAAACACCATCAACCACCACCAACGATTTGACCTAGGTTTCGTCTTTGTTCAGACTTCTTCAGAATAATATTAAACAATCAATTCAACCCATCCCAGCTTTATATAACACAAATCATGACATCATTGCTCAATTAATTAATTGACATCCAACTTACTTAAAGTGGACTGAACACACTCAAACAATTATTTAAAACACATTCAAATAAATGATACAATATTATGCTCTAACTTAAAAGACAGATATTAAAAAACAAACAAATATACAATAAAAAACAATAAAAAATATAAACATGTGATCTGATCACCCAAGAATATGCTTTAGTTTTAAAACGGGGGCAATACTAATGTGGTCATTAATGCCAGGAAAAACCGTGGCGTTCAACCTTAATTGCCACCTCATTTCACTAATGTCAAGATGAAGATCTAAAATATTGCCCTGTACATCCTTAACAATTTTTTGTATCACACAGAATTTAAAATCATGCCCACTGTACGACTCAATGTGCCTGTACAAGGCATTCGTCTTTTACATATGCCTTATGTCTGACATATGTTCATTAATTCTATCTCTAAAGGTTCTACTGGTTTTCCCAACATAAAACGCTGGACATTGACCACATTTTGCTATATACACCACATTTTTAGTATAACAATCAAAATGTCCATAAAGTCTAATTAACACACCAGCCACATGCAGCTTAGAATCCGTGGGCAACACAAGATTAGCCCTACCAGTCGGGTTAAATAAAAAATTGTCACCCTTCTCCAATAGTTGTTTAAATGATTTTGCCTTTCTAAAAACAAATTTTGGGCGACTACCAAGCTTTTCCCATACCAAGTTGTCAAGCCTAAGCAACTTCCAATTATTAAACACTACATCCCTAATATTTAATGCATCAAAGGCATAGGTGGTAATGAAATAAAGGCCACATTCTGGGCCTCCCTTAATAGCATTGGCCAATAATGATTGATTACCTCCAATATTAGAATTAGCCATTTCGTTATTAACCTCACCACCCATAATTATGGGGTCATTACTCACCCTCCCCTTTAGCAAAGACCAATACATACCATCAACTCTCTTCCGCTTTACCTCTTCTGCTACGGCTTGACACATTCCTTCAGGATAACATCTCCTAATAAACATACTAATAATGAAATGTATCTCCTTTAAGAAATCCAAGTCATCACTAATCATTCTGGCAGCCCTGACCATCTGACCTTTGACGATTGCTTTTTTCTGATGGTCAGGATGCCAGCTAGAATAACTAAGGTATGAATTTGAAAAGGTAGCATTCCTATGAATGGTAGATATCAAAGTATGCTTAATGGGATCTATTTTCAAATTTACATCTAAATATGTAATCTCCTGTCTGTTAAAGCCATGGGTAAACTTCAAAAAATACTCTGTATTGTTAATATACTCTACAAAGCTGTTCACATCTTCGACACTACCATCCCACACTAAACAAATCATCTAAAAAAAACGGGTGTAGTGCTGAATATTAGACTTGAACCTACTTGCAAAAACATATTCCTGCTCCCAACAAGACATAATGTAATTTGCATAAATGGGGGCACAAGCCACCCCCATAGCTACACCTGTGACTTGCTTAAAGTAATGTCCCTCAAAGAAAATATAATTATTGTTTAAAACTATTTCCATCAAGGTAATGAACACGTTTATACGATCCTGATCATACAATCGGGTTTTGAGAAGTTGCCGCTCTAACCATTCTAAACCTATATCATTAGGTATAACAGAAAAAAGATTAACAACATCAATGGTAACCAAAATTATGTTGACATTGATTTCTACTGTTCTTAGCTTATCCCAAAATTGCCAAGAATCCTTGGTGATATAATCAAATAATTTGATCCCTTTTTGCAAATGGGAATCCAAAAATTTACTTATAAAGCAAGTTTTGCTGCGTTTACCATCTACAATAGGCATGAACTTAACATCCTCTAGTCCCTTATGTATCTTAGGGATCCCAAAAATATTACTCACCACAGGATATTCATTTTTTATAAAAAAATACTCTGATTCATCAATTTGCCCTTGCATTAGCAAATCCTCAACTAACAAGTCCACCTTAGAATAAGCTATATTTACTTGGTTTAAGCTGCTTTCCTCATAGGTGTCTCCACTTAACATGATTAACATATGATTAATGTAATCATTCCTATCCATAACAACTAAACCACTGCCCTTATCGAGCTTCATAAATCTAATGGACCTATCCCTGATCAACCCATTTAATAGGCCAAATTCATCCTTAGTTAAATTATTTGCCTTACTAAATGCCCTAAGCCCACAAGCAGCCTTACTCCTGTTAATGTAATCCCTAATGTCGAGCTCACAAATCTTCTCAAACAACCCAACTATATTATTAGAAAGCGGCATAAACTTACTAGGCTTTCTTAAAACATCCCTTCCCCCTTCAACTGCACCTTGAAACATCAATTTCAGATTAATCTTCCTTGTTAATAACTTTAAATCAGTAAGAATATCACTTAAATTACCCCTGACAAGGGGAACAAAAGTAGATCCCTTTGATAATAACTCCACATGTCCTTTATCAATAACCTTGCTAGAAAAATTATATACTTTGTAGTCACCATGGCTGTTACAAACAACCACAGGATGAAACCCCATTGCCAATTCTTAATTGTTCATCCGCCAGCTGAATTAAGTGTTCAATATTCCCACCAATGGCCCCGTCAAAACTGCCAATGGGAGCACCAGTAGATTTACAAGTAGTAATGATCGGCCCACCATTAATTTCAGGTGAAATACCAGGTACCAAATAAATACTAAAATCAGCGCTCAACTCTGCCTGCCCACAATCAGTCAACAGCTCTAATGAATTGGTGGTATCACCCAATAAATCAACACTGTAAGAAATTTCATTGGGCTCAAAAATGGTGCCAATGGTCCCCATTGCTGAAACGTCTATAACCTCATTAACATCCATATTACCCACAATTGCTGCATTTCTAAACGCTTTTGGCCCATCTTTAATTACAAATGAATATTCAGACATACAATGAGCACCAAAATCAACAAACAACTGAGCCGTTTGGCCCTCAGTAAATGAACAAAAGGAGTTATTATAAAGCACATCAATATCACCCAAAATCCCATTGAACACCAAATTAATATGACTACTTTTATTTGAAAACAACCACTTTAATGTCCGTATAAGAAATGTCTACTTCATTTAAAAAAAATATTTTCATCAGAGTAATGTCCATCGAAGTCAACAATATTAGTCTGATCAGCTCGGGAAACACCCGACCAAGCATGTCTTTCAATGTCACTACCACTGCTTTGTGAGCGGAAATCAAAAATGTTGTCATTATTTAAATGACTAAAAACCTCACCTTCGACAAAACTTGGCCCATTCAAAACTGCCTTCTCCATTCGGTCCGACCGCTCATGAATATCATCATTAAATATAATGATCAGTTGATTGCTCGCTATTTGGCTGAATTGGAGGGTGAAAATGAATGTATTACGGCGGACTTAAACTTTGATCACTATTTTACTAACTACACGAACATGTTGACCAGCGTTGATTCGCATTGTGCGATTATTTATGAGAGGAAATCTCATAAAATTGTTCGGGACTGATAAGTATAAGCACAAAAAAGTGTATCCGCTTTCTGAAGGAAGTTGTGCTCATCGGGGACATTCAACCAATCAGGAATCGGATGGTAGCGCGGAAGTGACGAGAAGGGCCGCTAGTACAAATAAGGGAGCGGTAGAGGAGGATTCCCCTTCAGAAGGAGGTCCGAGACCGTCGGAGAGTTTACAGGGTTGCAATCAAATGGATCAACATTACAGAACAGTGAATACAACGATTTCAGAAGCAGGGTGCAAGTCCAAAGGGGAGGTATTACTCAACAGCGCAATGGCGGTCGGACCGAATGGAGAAGGCAGTTTTGAATGGGCCAAGTTTTGTCGAAGGTGAGGTTTTTAGTCATTTAAATAATGACAACATTTTTGATTTCCGCTCACAAAGCAGTGGTAGTGACATTGAAAGACATGCTTGGTCGGGTTTCCCGAGCTGATCAGACTAATATTGTTGACTTCGATAGACATTACTCTGATGAAAATATTTTTTTTAAATGAAGTAGACATTTCTTATACGGACATTAAGTGCCTTTTATTATTTAATGAAAGTAGTCATATTAATTTGGAGTTCAATGGGATTTTGGGTGATATTTATGTGCTTTATAATTCCTTTTGTTCACTTACTGAGGGCCAAACGGCTCAGTTTGTTTTTGGTGCTCATTCTGTCTGAATATTCATTCGTAATTAATGATGGACCAAGAGCGATTAATAATGCAGCAATTGTGGGCAATATGGATGTTAATGAGGTTATAGACGTTTCAACAATGGGGACCATTGACACCATTTTTGAGCCTAATGAAATTTTAGTGTTTTATTGGGTGATAAAACCAATTCATTACAGTTGTTAACTGATTGTGGGCAGGCAGAGTTGAGCGCTGATTTTAGTATTTATTTGGTACCTGGTATTTCACCTGAAATTAATGGTGGGCCGATCATTACTACTTGTGAATCTACTGGTGCTCCCATTGGCAGTTTTGACGGGGCCGTTGGTGGTATTAAACAGTTCAGTTGGTGGATGAACAGTTAAGAATTGGCAATGGGGTTTCTATTAGTAATCCTGTGGTTGTAACAGCCGTGGTGACTACAAAGTATATAATTTTTTTAGCAAGATTATTTATAAAGGACGTGAAATTATCAAAGGGATCTACTTTTGTTCCCCTTGTCAGCGGTAATTTAAGTGAACTTATTGATTTAAAGTTATTGACAAGGAAGACGAATCAGAAATTGATGTTTCAAGGTGCACTTGGAAGAGGGAAGGGATGTTTTAAGAAGGCCTAGTAAGTTTATGCCCCTTTCTAATAGTCGGGTGAGAAGTTTTGTGAGCTCGACATTAGGGATTACACTAACGAGTAAGACTGCTTGTGGGCTTAGGCAAATTTAAGGATGATTTGACCTATTAAATGGGTTGATCAGGGATAGGTCCATTAGATTTATGAAGCTCGATAAGGGCAGTGGTTTAGTTATGGATAGGAATGATTACATTAATCATATGTTAATCATGTTAAGTGGAGACAAAGCAGCTTAAACCAAGTAAATATAGCTTATTCTAAGGTGCACTTGTTAAATGAGGATTTGCTAATGCAAGGGCAAATTGATGAATCAGTATTTTTTATAAAATGAATATCCTGTGGTGAGTAGTTTTGGGATCCCTAAGATACATAAGGGACTAGATGTTAAGTTCAGGCCTAATTGAGTCTTGTTATATTACTATGCTCAGCATACATGATGTAACCTGTTTTGTGTATTATGCTGGATGTACTGTATTTGTATAACTTGATGTTGGAGCTTTTCTCCCCGGGCCTCCGCTGAAAATGGACCTGGTCCAGTCGGAATTTCCCGGTTAACAAATGTAAAATAAATAAATAAATATTGTAGATGGTAAATGCAGCAAAACTTGCTTTAAGTAAATTTTTGGGTTCAGATTTGCAAAACGGATCACATTTGATTATCACCAAGGATTCTTGGCGATTTTTGGATAAGCCAAGAACAGAAATCAATGACATAATTTTGGTTACCATTGATAATCTTTACAGATCTCTACTACAGTTAAGTGCCGTCAAAGATATAGGCAAAACTATTCCCATCTTCATCACTCAAGCTCTAATAATCCTCAAGTTTTGGTCTGGCATTAATAAACTCCTCAAGCCAGGCTAGAACTCCCTCTCCCGGCTCTATCCCCCATAACAACCCTCTGCAAATAGCTAATGCTTTTAACTATTTCATTGAAGCTATTCAAACCCTTACTAGAACACTTACACCCATTACACCCACTTCTACACAACATACCAACAATTCTCTTCCCCCCTACATTTACAACCAGTACCAACTACCTTTATCTGCAAACTCCTTCAAAAACTTAAACCTTGCACCCCTTCTGCTGACTGTCTCCCAGCAGAATACCTTCAAATCACTGCTAAAGCCATCACATACCCTGTTTCCATCCTTATAAACAGAACTATCTCTGAAAGTTACATCCCTTCTCTATGGAAAATCTCCCATATAATCCCCTTGCACAAAGGAGGTAAATCCACTGAAATCTCCAACTACCGTCCAATTGCTTTACTCTCCCCTTTAGCTAAAATCATGGAAAAATGTATCCACCATCAACTACTTCAGCACTTTCTCCACAATAACTTGCTTGCTAATTGCCAACACTGTTTCAGACCCTTTCATAGTACTACATCTGCCCTAACTTTTACTGACTATTAACAAGAATCGAAACCACTCATCTGCTCTATTTATCGACCTATCTAAAGCCTTTGACATGGTTAATCATAACCTACTTATCAATCACTAAAAGCACAACATCTTGCCCAACAAGCTATCTTGAAAACAGAAAGCAGGCAGTACTCTGGGACAAACTATCCCCACCCCTCCCAGTGGACACTGGTGCCCCAAGGCTCTATCCGTGGACCTCTTTTTTTCCATTTTCATTAATCTCCACACTGCTTTTCCTCAAACCTCCTGCATACAATATGCTGATGACTCTACGCTTATCTGTACTGCCAAGTCTTCCTCCTCCCGCCAGACCCTTACCCAAACTGTATTTAATAAAGTAGAAATAGCATTTACCCAACACTGCCTCCTCCTTAACCCCCAAAAAACAAAACCTTTACTATTTACTCCCATCCGAAAATCACCAAATCCACTTTACCATTACCTCTAACAATGGTACTTGTATTTCCCCAGACTCTACTGCCTGTCTCCTCGGAATAACTATTGACCATAACCTTACCTTCGATGACCATGTTAACAATACTATAAAAACCATCAATAAAAAACTAGGCTCTCTCTACAGAATTAAACCCTTTCTTACCCCATTAGCTAGGAAATCTGCTGCCCAGACTCTGCTTACATCTTCCCTGTTCTATGCATCTGCCATATATATACCAATCTATCTAAACATAATCTTTCCAAGCTGGAAATGAGCTATAATATCACTAGATCTGCCACTGGCTCCCCTTGTAGAACCCACCACTGTTGCAACCTGCAACAGCTCTGTTGGTTAGAACTACAGAACCAACTACAATATAATAAACTTCTGATTGCTCAAATTCTCCACCCTACTAACACCCCTATCCTTTCTAGTCTGATCTCCCCATACAAAAATCTTACAACACTACGCTCAGCTAACAAGTTACACATTGCCAACAATACATCAAATAAAGCAGGAGAGTCACTCTCTTCCAATGTGGTGGGTAGAATCTGGAACAAGCTTCCTGACACTTCTCTCTCCTCTACACAACTCTTTAAGAAACACCTCAGATATTACCTAAAAGGACAATGGCTTTGTCCCTGCTCAGTCTGATTAAAACATACTTTTACTTTTTTGCCCCTCTCATGCTTGTTAACAAACCCCACCCCTGTGAATCACTGACTTTTGACTACCAACCCCTTTTTTACCTGCTCTTTGTCCTGCCTTGTCTCTACTTTATTTTTTTCTTTTCTTTACTTTGTGATTTTGGATTTAAGTTTCTTGTCTCAAATGAATGTTGATGCTTAATTATGTTAACTGTTGCATGATTGTATTTGCAACCCCTCTGTAGAATTAAAATATGATTATGCTATATCTACTCTACTCTAATGTCTCTGTACAGTATTCACAATACTAACTTCTGTACTTGTTATGCTGTATAATTGTAGCTAGTCTTTTTGCTAAGTTTTTAATACCTTAATGAATTTGTATATGGAGCTTTTCTCCCTGGGCCTCTGCTGAAAATGGATATATATCCAGCTAGACTAGCCCGGTCAACAAAAATAAATAAATTATACCTAATGATATAGGTTTAGAATGGTTAGAGCGGCAACTTCTCAAAACCCGATTGTATGATCAGGATCGTATAAACATGTTCATTACCTTGATGGAAATAGTTTTAAACAGTAATTATATTTTCTTTGAGGGACATTTAAGCAAATCACAGGTGTAGCTATGGGGGTGTGGCTTGTGTTCCCATTTATGCAAATTACATTATGTCTTATTGGGAGCAGGAATATGTTTTTGCAAGTAGGTTCAAGTCTAATATTCGGCACTACACCCATTTTTTAGATTTGTTTATAGTGTGGGATGTTAGTGTCAAAGATGTGAACAGCTTTGTAGAGTATATTAACAATACAGTGTATTTTTTGAAGTTTACCCATGGCTTTAACAGACAGGAGATTACATATTTAGATGTAAATTTGAAAATAGATCCCATTAAGCATACTTTGATATCTACCATTCATAGGAAAGCTACCTTTTCAAATTCATACCTTATTCTAGCTGGCATCCTGACCATCAGAAAAAAGCAATCGTCAAAGGTCAGATGGTCAGGGCTGCCAGAATGATTAGTGATGACTTGGATTTCTTAAAGGAGGTAGATTTCATTCTTAGTATGTTTATTAGGAGAAGTTATCCTGAAGGAATGTCAAGCCGTAGCAGAAGAGGTAAAGCGGAAGAGTTGATGGTACGTATTGGTCTTTGCTAAAGGGGAGGGTGAGTAATGACCCCATAATTATGGGTGGTGAGGTTAATAATGAAATGGCTAATTCTAATATTGGAGGTAATCAATCATTATTGGCCAATGCTATTAAGGGGGGCCAAGAATGTGGCCTTTATTTCATTACCACCTATTCCTTTGCATTAAATATTAGGGATAGTGTTTAATAATTGGAAGTTGCTTAGGCTTGACAACTTGGTATGGGAAAAGCTTGGTAGTCGCCCAAAATGTGTTTTTAGAAAGGCAAAATCATTTAAACTATTGGAGAAGGGTGACATTTTTTATTTAACCCGACTGGTAGGGCTATTGAAATTTTAAATGTGGTAGATGTAGCGTGTGTCATCTTGTGTTGCCCATGGATTCTAAGCTGCATGTGGCTGGTGTTAGACTTTATGGACATTTTGATTGTTATACTAAAAATGTGGTGTATATAGCAAAATGTGGTCAATGTCCAGTGTTTTATGTTGGGGAAAACCAGTAGAGCCTTTAGAGATAGAATTAATGAACATATGTCAGACATAAGGCATATGAAAGACTAATGCCTTGTACAGGCACATTGAGTTGCACAGTGGGCATGGGTTTAAATTGTGTGATACAAACAATTAAGGATGTACAGGGCAATATTTTAGATCTTCATCTTGACATTAGTGAAATGAGGTGGCAAGGTTGAACGCCACAGTTTTTCCTGGCATTAATGACCACATTAGTATTGCCCCTGTTTTAAAACTAAAGCATATTCTTGGGTGATGAAATCACATGTTTGTTTTTTATTGTATATTTGCATGTTTTTTAATATCTATCTTAAGTTAGAGCATATTGTATCATTTATTTGAATATTTTTTAAATAGAGTTCAGTCGACTAAGTTGGATGAAAATTAATTGAGCAATGATGTCATGATTTGTGTTTTATAAAGCTGGGATGGGTTGAATTGATAAATATTATTTTGAAGAAGTCTGAATAAAGACGAAACCTAGGTCAAATCTTTGGTTGTGATTGATGGTGTCTTGCAGATTTGGGTGCTGGTCATTTGTTCCTGACAAAACTGTACTATGTTCATCGTGTTACACTGCTGCAGTCATTACACTTGGGTAGAATCCCAAAGCTAAGGTTGGGTGGCTGGTCTATAAAGAGATAGTATTGGCTGAGGCCCTGCAGAACTGCAGTGGCAAATCCTGCTCTCTAGAGTAAAGAGGCAAGTGGTAATGCTTGGTAAAGGTGTGCACTGAACTCCAAGTTGCAGCCTCCAAAATTTCCGTGGTTAGGTACTCCTCTGAGGCTGTTGAAGTGGCTGTTGCTCTGGTGGAATGTGGCCTAATGTTAGGGACTGATTTTCCATGCTGTGTAGCAGTAACTAATAGTGTGCTATCCATTTGGAGATAGTCTGCTTTGAGATGGCCTTGCCCTGTGATCCTGCAGCATATGCTACAAACAGTTGCTCAGTTTTCCTGAAAGCTTTTGTTTTGTCCAAGTAGAAGAGTAGCTGCCTGTGTGTCCAAAGAGTGCAGAACTTCCTCCCCATTCTGGGGGTTTGAATAAAAGGTTGGCAAATTGGTTTGGTTGAGCCACACTAGATAGCACCTTTGACAAAGGTAGGATTTGCCCTTAAAGAAACCCTGTCCTGATGAAAAATTATAAAAGTTTCCACTGCCATTAATGCCTGTAGCTCTGACTTTGTGCTGAAGTTACTACCAGGAGCAGAGCTGTTTTCCATGATCTAAATTTTAGATCGGCTGTATTGGCTGGCTCAAAAGGTGGCAGGGTCAGTTTTTCCAAAACAAAATTGAGGTCCCAAGTTGGTGTTGGTGCTCTCCGGGGCGGTCTTATGTTTTTAGCCCCTCTGAGGTACTGTTTTAGCAATGGATGAGAGAATAAAGGAGGATCCGTGTTGTAATGTGCTGAAATGGCAGAGGCATGGATCTTAATTGAGAAGGATAGGCCTTTGTCCAGCATCTCTGTTAAGTATTGTAAAATCTGAGGAATGTTTGGGACAAGGGTCAAGGCTTTGAGCCTGGTTCAGGCGCAGAATCTCATTTTTCTGAGTAAGCTTTCCTGGTGCTAGGCCTCCTGGCCTCCAAAATGACATCCATAACAGCTTTAGAGAGGTGTTGCCTGTTTGACTAATGAATCTGCCATGCAGCCAGGTTTAGGGTTTTGAGCTGATTGTTTTGAGTCAGAAGTGCGAAGTTTGAGGCAAAATCCATGGTGGGCCTTGAGTTAAGTTCTTAAAGATTGGGTACCAGTGCTGGTGTGGCCAGTCTGGAGCAATCAGGATCATCTGTTTTTATTGTCTGGCTTTTAGGAGTACCTTTGAAAGGAGAGGCAGTGGTGGGAAGGCATAATCTTAGGTTTTTCCAGCTGAACGAGAGAGCATCCACTTTCCATGCTTGCTGTGTGGTAAGTCCTTGTGCAGAATTTTTGTAGTTGGCAATTCAGTGGGGAGGCAAAAAGATCTGTCTGGCCATCCCCATTTTTGCGTTATTATGCTGAAGATTTGTGGATTCAATTTCCATTTGTGAGGGTCCATGATATTTCTGCTTAGTCTGCCAGAGTATTTTTCTTTCCGGGCAGGAATTCTGCTTTTAGATGAACTTGATAAGTTAGAGCTGTGTTCCACAAGGTCATGACTCCCCTGCATAGGGGATAAGAATGAGTGCCCCCTTGCTTGATTACTGTGGTGTCTGTCTTAACACTAATTGTCTTCGAATCACAGAACCTGTAACTGCAGCTCTTAGAGGCCTCTAAAGAATCAAAACCACACTGCAGAGTGTTTTCCCACCTGTTCAACTGCATGCAGTAAATCCTGCATTTCTTTAGTCAGGAGCTTCTGAGCTTGCAAGCATTTTCTGTTTTAACTGAGCCATTAAATATTGTTGGTACTTAAGCATGTGAAACTGGCAAATTAAAGCAGTGTAAACTTTCTTCCCCCATCTATCCAGTGCTTTAGAATCAGAGGGGACTGGATTTTTTGCAGTGGAAGCCTGAACCCCTTTTGGACCCTGGGAAATGGTTTCTGGATCAGCAGAAGTTTTTTTATAAATAAACTTGAGAGTCAGGGACTCATCTGGCTTGGCTGGTGCAGGGGGCAAAGAATCAGGAGATAAGCTGGATTCAGAGAGATTCAGAGAACACATCATGCACAATATCTAACACAGGTGGAATAGCCAGGGGCCTGTGCTGAGGCAATAAAAGGAAATCACTGAGCCTTTTCTTGGATTCTGAATAGTCCTGGCTTTCTCAATGGAAATGCTCCCTCATGGTATGTAAAGTTTCCCCAAAAGAGTAATCCTCAGGAGGGAGTGGCTGAAGGGATAGATTCTTCAGCATCAGAGTCCTCATAGGGGAATAGAGTATCCCTGGTCTGAAGAGGAATCAGAGGAAATGGAAACCTGATCAGAGGAATTGTATGTACTTGGCTATCAGCCCTAGGGCCCATACAAGCCTAGTCAAAAAATGTACCTTGGCTGTCCACCCAAGAAATTTATTTTCCTGTGCCCCTGTCGAGCAGAGCCACAGAAGTGATCCCAGGGGTGAATTTCCAATTTCCCATCATGACGATTTTTCTTGAGTGCTAATGAGGACCTCTGACATAGGTAGTCTGTTCCAGAGTATGGGAAGTCTCTGGGACAAGAATCTATCCCTCCAGCATGTTCTGTTTATTGTGGTGACAAGGTTAAGGTCCCTAGAGCGTGTAGCTCTGAGGGATTGGGATTTCTTTAAGTGGAGCATGTCCAACAGCTCTGGGTTTGACATAGCTTTGTATGTTAGGCAGAGATCGCCCCTGAGTAGGCGATATGCGATGGGAGTAAAGCTGTAGTTTTTTTGATCCTGTCTGGATAGGGCATCTGAGGCCAGTAATCCTCTTTGTGAGGTATTTCTGTGGTCTTTACAGTTGTAGATTTCTTGAGGTACATACCAAAAGGGCGTTTTACTCTATAATGGGTCTAACGAGTGAGTAGAGGGGAACAATGATCTCTTTTTATTCTGTATCCTGTCTAGGCCTTTTCTCAGGAGGGGGGTGAACCCCTGATTAGAGGTCTTCGGCCAGTTTAAGCATCTGTTAAGCATGGTGGACTGTCCAGGAGAATGCTGTACTTGTTTCTTTGTCTTTAATGATGTTTTTGTTGCTTTAATAGTAAGTTGTGAAGGTCTGAAAACACCCTCAGAAGCTGATGCCTGCTCAGTGGCTCCGGACCCATCTGAGGGATTAGTTTCCGTAGGCCCAATACCTTGAGTTTCCAGAGGCCTAGTTGTCTCCGTGGGAGTCTGAGGCGGCTTGTGGCTCTGAGGTAGCGGGTGTCAGGGGCTGCGAAAGCACCTCAGAACCGGCGACTGGCATAGAGGCTTCGTCTGTTTTGGGCCTCTGATGCCTGTCTTTATCCTTGTCTTTGTTTTTTCAGAATTGCAGTCATCGGTTGATCTGACGGCATAGTATAATTGAACCTTCGGCCAAAGTAGTGCAAAGTAAAATCAAAATGTTGTTTTATAGTGCGTTTGTTAAATCTAACACAAAACCGACTAGTGACGTCATGATCAGGGCTTAGGCATGGAATACAGTAAGAGTGGAAGTCCTTAGGGGGTATTTGCTTCCCACAGGAAATGCAATTTTTAACTTTCTGACATCGGTCTGAGGCAAAAGTTTCTCCAAAGGGGTACTTAGCTTTGAAGACTTTGGATCTGAAATTAGATTTTGAAAATCTCAGGAGTCTGCCGACCGGCACTTGCGAACTGCTTTTGCTTTGGCCACTGTGCAGCAAGAAAGACTGAAGAAAATAGTGTCGTATGCATCTTATATACCCCTGGCGCACTGACATCAGGGAAGAAGTGACAGCAACTGACGCCGAACCACGACTTTGGAACTCTGGCCAACTGCGGGACCGCCTGACGGCAGGATAACCCAAGTGTAATGACTGCAGCAGTATAACACTATGAACATCTGCTTGAGCAGTGGATATGAGAAGGGGTGGTAGTGTTGTAATGATCTGAAATGGCTGAGGCATGCATTTTGATGGAAGAAAGGGAAAAACCCTTGTGAAGCATCTCTAAGTATTGAAGAATCTGAGGTAAATTGGGTGCTGCTGTGCCCATCCCCTGAGCTTGGTTCCAGGAACAGAATCTTCATTTTTCTATGAGTTTCTAGTACTAAGACTCCTTGCCTCCAGAATGACATCCGACACTTGTTTACTGAGGGATGGTAACAGAGCTCGGGTAATTAGCCATGCTGCCAGGTTGAGGGTTTGAAAATGAGGGTGCTGAATCTGGCCCTCCTGCTGGGACAGCAGGGTAGGGATCTGGGGCAGGTGCCATGGATCCAGCAGTGACACTGCGCAAGTTAGGGTACCAGTGTTTGCGTGGCCAGTCTGGTGCAATCAGTATCGTCCTTGGTTTGTCCTGTTTGATCTTTAGTAGTACCTTGTTGAGAATAGGCAGGGGAGGAAAGGCATAAACTGATAGATTTTTCCAGGTGAAGGACAGGGCATCCACTTTCCAAGCTTGTCTGAGAAGTCCTTATGCAGAATTTGTCCAATTGGTAGTTCTGGGGGGAGGCGAGCAGCTCTATATCTGAGCTCCCCCATTTGTTTATCAACATGTTGAATGTCTTGGGTTCCAGTTTTCTCTCGTATGGGTCCATGAGATTTCTGCTTAGTCTGCCAGTGTGTTTAGGTTTCCGGGCAGGAATTGAGCCTGTAGTTGCACTTAGATGGCCATGGCTAGTCTGCAGAGGGTATGGGTGGGTTCCCCCTGCTTATGTACCACAAGTGTCTCTTTACCATTAATTGCCCTGGAAGAATGTGGTTCTTGAAGGCTGTCAGAGCATTCTGTACAGCTAACATTCCTTTTTGATATGCAGGTGCATTTGACTTTAGTTCCATTTGCTCTGAATGCACTTCCCTGCCAAGTAAGCCCCCCATGCATAGTCTGATGCATCTGCTAGGATTTGGGCAGCATGGGGTAGAGTGAATGGCAGCCCCTTGTTTTGGTGGCAGGCCTCTGCCCACCAAAGGAATTCTAGCCGTAGGCAAGGTATGATAGGAATCATTACTTCTAGATCCTGAGAATGTTGACACCATAGGCTTTTTACATACCACTGTAGTTTCCTCATATGCATTCTTGCATATGGAATTAGTAGAATGCAGGAGGCCATGAAGGCTTGTAGTATTTGCCTTGCAGATAGCAGGTTCTTTGTCGCCACAAGTTTGAAGTAAGTTGTCTAATTTGCTTCTCTGGCGTGAGGGAAGCCATATGGGAAGTTGTGTTCAAGCTTGCTCCCAGGAATACAATTGTTGACAGGGTACCAGATGTGACTTTTTGTTTATGGTGTACCCCAGGCAAGCTAGCACCTTTTGTACAAATGCCAGATTCAAAAGTATGTCCTGGCTTTGCCTGCAAAATGCAATGACAAGAGCTGGGCACTTTGTGAATATCCTGGGCACAGTAGATAAGCCAAAGGGCAGTGCAGAGAACTTAGTTTGTGTAGCCTACTTTGTAGCATAGGTATCTTCTGCAAGATTCCCTGATTGGGATGTGCAGGTAGGCTTCATTTAAATCCAGTGTTGCCAACCAGGCATCCTTGCCTAGCATAGGAAGTAGCTGGTGAAGTTAGCATCTTGAATTTTGGAATCACCAAAAAAGTGTTTATGGTAGAAAGGTCCAGAATAGGACGCCATGAATAATCTTTTCTGGGTACCAGGAAAAGTCTTGAATAGAAACCTTGTCTCTTTTCCTCTTCTGGTACAGTTTGAATAGCCTTCATGCTTAAGAATGCCACCACTGTCAGCGAAAGTCAACACAATGAAGAAATAAACTAAAACTGTTAGCTATGCTGGGTGTCAGAACTCGCTATGCTGGGTGTCAGAACTCACAGAATGCACCAAAGTTACTTGTTAAAACACTTCTTTATTTGACAAAACAAACCCCTTTGAACCTTGTTAAGCACTTTCATCTACTTCAAATTGACTTCATCAGAACACATACATTTATTTCATGCTGGGTTTTACATGCACTTCTAACCAATCATACCATTTGCTAAATCAATTAAAATTTTAAGTGCTCAGTGCTTAAATAACATCACTCCTACATACTACACATTCAATATCTCATTTTATCGCTAATATTGAAAAATTATATTGTCTATATAATATAGTATAATATAAAAATAGTTTACAAAGTGATATGAAATTTGAAATTGTCTATAAACACTCATGTATTTTTGAGAAGTTTTAATACAATGCAGTCGCCTTTCAACATACTCATTTCTATTGTGTACTTTTTAATTGCTTTCCAGTACAGGCTTAATAGAAATACGGTCATTTAAACCTGGGTGTACAGATGCATTTAACATCTGCCACCTGGATTCTTTCCCCTAATTTCTTACAAATATTGTCCCCCCCCCCTGGGATTGGCTACTATTTGCTCTAGTATTGTAAAGTTAAGTCACAACTAACTTTTTTTTCGTTTCTTTCATCCTTTTATACAATAAAAATGGTCGTAAATTCTGTTGCTTAAATATCTCAGTCTTGCCCACATAGTAACATGGGCATTTTATACACTTGGCTAAATATGACATCTTATCCATAGAAAATGGTCGATTGAGTCCAAAATATTTAGGAAAGACACTTTTAGTAATTCTTACTTAGAATACTCTAGTTGCCACCCATATAGTCAAAAACGAAGTATAATAAAGGGTCAGTGCATCAGAGCAGCAAGAATGACCTCAGAATACGAGGACATGACAGAGGAGCTTGACAAGAAGGTAACATGTTCAGGGAAAGGGCAGAACTGATGGACAATATTAAAACATGTCAAAGGAGAATGGGGTAAAAAATGCAAGCCTTTACTAGGTACTGGGCTTACTAGAACTTCTGACAACAGTAATGATACAGGAGGTAATTGTGAGGTTAAGAACAAATTTCAGTGTGTATTCCATTATGGTGCTCGTTAAAGAAATACAAAAAATAGAAGGAAATTGGAATATAATGAAATCTGAAGACATTATATAATAGACTGTAGGAGAACATCCGGTGTTTGTTCATAAAACTGGACAAAATTTGAAGAGTAAAATTGGAAAGCAAACCAGTTACTAGTAGTAAAGGGGAGGATGGGATACTCTGTGTGGACGTGCTGTAATGGGAGGTACGTCTCTCACTGGATGACACAAACAAAACTGGTTAGATTTAAGAATGGCAGTTGCTGTACCCAACATCTTATATTTGGCCAAGTGTATAAAATGTCCATGTTACTATGTGGGCAAGACTGACTGTTTAAGGAACAGAATTTACGACCATTTTTATTGAAGAAAGAAATGAACAATGCATTATACAGACACCTTGTCAAGAGTTCAAGTTGTGACACTTAAATTTGCATTACTAGAGCAAATAGCCGTGGTGTGCTGCGGTAGCATTGTCGCCTCACAGTAAGACTCTGTCCAGTTCGACTCTTCTGCATGGAGACATGCATGAATGGGCATACCTTCGTTGAAGGTTGTGCATCAGGGCTGGCAACTCTGTATGTAAAAATCAACTGCCAATCATTAGCAGACCTGAGTTCCGCTGTGGCGACCCCTAACCGGGAAAAGCCAAAAGTCACAAAGAGCAAATAGCCAATCCCGGGGGGTGGGGGGGGGCAATATTTGTAAGAAATTAGGGGAAAGAGAAACCAGGTGGCAGATTTTGTTAAATGAATCTGTACACCCAGGTTTAAATGACTGTATTTTTATTAAGCCTGTACTGGAAAGTAAGAATTAAAGTACACAACAGAAATGTTGAATGGTGACTGCATTGCATTAAAACTTTTCATAAAAACACATGATGGTGTTTATGGGCAATTATTTCAAACTATTATATATCACTTTTTAAACTATATACTATATATTTACAATATAATTTTTAAATTTGCAATATGAGGTATTGAATGTGTAGTATGTAGGAGTGATTCAGTTTAAGCACTGAGCACTTTAAATGTTTGAATGGTATGACTGGTTAGATGTGTGTGTATATATAAAACCCAGCATAAAATTAATGTATGTGTTCTGATAGTCTATTTGAAGTAGATGAAAGCACTTAAGGTTCGAAGGGGTTTTTGTCAAAGTGTTTTTAACAAGTAACTTTGGTGCATTCTGTGAGTTCTGACACCCAGCACAGCAAACTGACTAAGTTTATTTCTTTATACTTGCTTTTGAGCCTCTGCCCATTGATTTGTGGGTAGATCTGGCCAACCCCTTGGGGTTGGTAACGTGCGGAAGAGAAATCTGTATCCTTGGGGAAACTATTTAAAACCCATTTGCCCTGGTAATGAGTTCCCAGTTTTTGGCCTGCAGACCAATCTTTCCCCCTAAAGGAGCAGTCAGTTGAGAAGTGGTTGGAAGTTTTAAAGTAAAGTCAGCTTTCCTTGAAAAGGACCTTTGAGGGCTGGAGAAGCAGATCCCGACGTCCAACAGCATCTTCCTGTCCTTCTCACTCTGGACTAGCGCGTCTCAGATGGTCTTCCCGAACAGGGTCGAACCATCAAAAGGGGCATTCGCAAAGGACGCCTTGAAAGGTTCTGAAAAATAGCAAAGCTGGAGCCAGGCTTGATGCCTCATGGCAATACCGGACCCGGCCACTCTAGTGGCTCCCTCAATGGCATGAGTAAACACATGGACGTATTCATAAGACGAGTGGCTATACAAGCCGACAATTAACGTTTAACCTCTGACAAAATGGGCTCCAGGAGAGACTCCAAGTACACTCTCACGAGGTCGCGCTGAAGTCTAATCACGTGGGCCATATAGTTCAGTGCCCTTATGGCAAAGGTACCTGAAACATAATCCGCTTACCGATATGATCCATTGCCCTAAACTCCTTGTCCGGAGGATGGACCAAGAAACTTTCCTGGGCTAGTTCCTTTTTTGTGGCCGCAGCCACCACCGTGGCATCAACTGGGGAACCCCTTACTCCATGCAAGCTTGTCAGTAGGAGGGCTCAACACTATCTGGCCAGTTTTGGTACTGGCTCCAGTGTCCGGTTCCTTCTAAGCTCTAGTGGGAGAGGTCCACCAGAAAATCAGCCAGGGGGGACACCCAAGAAATGGGCCTGCATTGAACGCTTCCAGAAATACTGACTCATCAGAGGAAGGCTTTTGGGCGGACGAGCCTCCCCTCTGGTGGAGAATTTCCATTATGTCTCTGAAGGTGACATCTTTGGGGGGGGCGACCGGGGGTAGCCTTCCCCTTCAAGTCTGTATCCTCAGTGAGACTCTGGTGAGTCCATGTGCTTAGTCTTACACCGGCATTTGCGAGGGACCTCCTCGGGACTCTCTGGAGAAGGCTCACAAACAGTTTTGTATTCCTTGAGGGGAACCGTCTGGGGCGTATCAGACGCAGGTTGTCCCTGGGAGGACTGGATGACTGAAGACATAATCAGTGGCGGGAGCAGGGGTGGACTCTGAGGAAAAAGTGAGGGGTCTCAATCCACCTGCGTACCCTCTCCACAACGTCTAAGGCAGAAGGGGAACCGGCATCCCTGAAACTAGCGGAATGAGTAGCTATGACCCTCTGATCCGAACGAAGGGATCAGAGCCACACCTGGAACAGCTAGACCAAGAGGGATGGTATGTCCTGACCACAACGGAGCTGACTACACTCGTCACCTCAAATCCGATGCCCAGGTCTAGGCTCCAAAAGCTCTGATCAGACATAGAATCCAACAAACTCAAGGGCATGACTGACTTTAAGGTTGGAGGAACCATCAGCATTGACCCCCTGACTCTGGGGCTCCTCTGATCCAGGGACTCTGAAACCCAGGGACGGATTGGAGAAGGAGCCATCTGGGTGAACATCTGAGCCGAACTCCAAGCTTCAGCAGGAGGGGGAGCCAGCAACACTCCCATCTGCAATAGTCTGCAAGAACCTTATCCGGTCCATGTCCGCTTCAGAGACTTCTCGTGGATCTGGAGGACGCCACTGACACCGGCCGGGAGGGCCAAAGTGAGGACTACCTTGAAGCAGGCCGAGCCTCCTCTGGCTCGGGGGGGAGAATCTTGGATAACAGAGCTGAGGGGAAGATGGCAAAGTAACTTTTTCAGGCGTTGAGACCACTTTGTCAGAGGGGGGCCAACAGATCGGAGTCCGCTGGTCTCTTGACCCCTTTCCTTGTCTATCTCTCTTTTTCTTTCCATGTCTTTGTGCTTCTCCTTGCTGGCCTCACTATCCCCTTGTTATGAAAGTGGGAGTGCAAGTCCCAGACAGGGGAGGAGGACCAGAAGCTTGTACAGCCATGGCTGAAAAGGAAGAAGCCGCCGATTCCACTGGGAGAAGACCATCCAGAATCTACTTGGCCGTGCGATCCTTCAGAGCCCAAGAGTTGAAGGCTGCACAGATCCTGCAGCCCAAAGTAAGGTGGTGAACCTCTAAACACACCATGCACTGAGTGACCATCGGCTGGTGGCAGCTTATGGCCACTGTGCATTCAGAGAAGGTCAGCTTCTGAGAATCTGACATGGCCACCCTACAACTAGCAAAGGCTAACTAGCAAAAAGTACAGTTGTGTACACTTACCATAAATGTAGATGTTAGTGTTCACTGTTGCAGTCACATTTGGGTTATCTGCTTGCAGGCTGCCCTCAGTTGGCCTGATTAACAAATTCTTAGTCCTGCATCGGTTGCTGTCCCTTCCATGACATCAGGGGTATAAAACATGCAGCCGATGCCATTACATCAGTTTTTCTTGCCCCCGATGTAAAGTGCCTCCCCAATGGGAAGCAATTAAACATAAAAGCAAAAAGACAGGTCTCCAACAAAAAAACAAATACACCAAAAAGGCTTTTAAACATAGTAAAGGAAAGTAGAGGTATAGCCAAAAAGTTAGGGGGTTGGAGGGAGGGTAACCAGGACTGCAACAGTGAATACACTAACATCTACATTTATGGTAAGTGTACACAACTGTACTATGTTCGTGTTTCACTGTTGCAGTCATTACATTTGGGTAGATTCCCAAAGCTATGGTTGGGAGTAGGTATTTAGATAGCATTAGGACCAGCTATCTTGCCCTGCAAGACTGCAGTGGCAAAGCCAGCTCTGGATTTAGAGAAAATTGGTAAATGATGCTTGGTGAAAGTATGTACAGAACTCCAGGTAGCGGCTTCTAGAATATCCCTGGTAGGGACACCTCAGAGGCTGTAGAGGTAGATGCAGCCCTGGTGGAGTGGGGTCTGATAACCTGGGGAAAAGGTTTTTCATGGTTTATAGCAGAAATGAATGCAGTGGCTTATCTATTTAGAAATGCTTTGCTTTGAAATAGCCTTCCCCTCTGCCCCTGCAGCAAATGCCACAAGCAGTTCAGATTTCCTTTGAGGTTTAGTCCTGTCCAAGTAGAATCTAAGTAGTCTATGCAAATCTAAGGAATGCAGTATCCATTCCCCTTTATTCTGTGGATTGGGAAAAAAGGTTGGCAAATGAATGGACTGATTAAGAGCCACACTGGATACCACCTTGGTCATGAAGGATGGATTGGTTCTCAGGGACACCCTGTCCGCATGAAAGATGAAGTGCTCCACTGCCATAAGGGCCTGTAATTCAGATACCCTTCTAGCTAAAGTGATTGCTAAAAGGAAAGCTGTTTTCCAAGAGAAATTTTAAGTCTGCAGTAGCAGTTGGCTTGAATGGAGGTAGTGAGTTTCTCCAAGACAAAGTAAGGTCCCAGGCTGGGGCTGGAGCTCTCCTGGGTGGTTTCAAATTTTTGGCCCCACTGAGGAACTGCTTGAGCAGTGGATGAGAGTTGAGGAGGTTCTGTGTTATGCTGAAAAATGGCTGAGGCATGGATTTTAATCGAGTAAAATGGCAGTGTAGCATCTCAGTTAAGTATTGTAAAATCTGAAGTAAATTGGGAGCTGCTGTGCTTATCCCTTGAGCTTGGTTCCAGGCACAGAATCTTTTCCATTTTTTAGCATAAGATTTTCTAGTACTAGGCCTCCTTGCCTCTAAAATGATATCTATCACAGGCTTAATGAGGGATGTTAAAGGAGAGATTATGTTATTAGCCAGGCTGCAAGGTTCAGTGTTAGAAGCTGAGTGTGCAGAATCTGGTTCTCCTGAGAACAGGGAAGGATTCTGAGGCAGGTGCCATGGGGATAACCATGACACTGTGTAGGAGGGGGTAACAGTGTTGGTGCGGCCAGTCTGGAGCAATCAAAATCATCCTTGGTTTTGTCCCGTTTGATTTTTAGTATTACTTTTGGAGAGCAGAGGCAGAGGGGGGAAGGCAAGACTGATAGGTTTTTCCAGCTGAAAGACAGAACATCCACTTTCCAGGCTTGGTTGTGGGGAGTCCTTGTGCAAAATTTGTCCAATTGGTAGTTCTGGGGAATGGCAAACAAGTCTAGATCTGGCCTCCCCCATTTGCTTGTCAACATGTTGAAAATCCTTGGTTCCAGTTTCCACTCGTGTGGGTCCATGAGGTTTCTGCTTAGTCCGTCTGCCGGTATATTTAATTTTTTTCTGGCAAGAATTGAGCTTGTAGGTGCACTTGGTAGCTCAAGGCTGTGTTCCACAATGCCATGGCTAGTCTGCATAGGGGGTAAGAATGTGTACCCCCTGCTTGTTTATGTACCACAAGTGGTGTTATCGTTAGTTGTCCTGGACGAATGTGGTCCTTTGAAGGCTGTGTTCTGTACAGCTAACATTTCTTTTTGATATGCAGGTGCATATGACTTGGGTTTCATTTGCCCTGATTGCACTTCCCTGCCAGGTGAGCCCACCATGCATAGTCTGATGCGTCTGTTAGGGTTTGGGCAGCAGAGGGTGGTGTGAAAGGTAGTCCCTTGTTTTGGTGGCAGGCCTCTGCCCACCAACGGAACTTTAGGCATAGGTAAGGTATGAATCATTGTTGACACCACAGACTTTTTAGATACCACTTTAGTTTCCTCATATGCAGTCTTGCACATGGAATTAAAATGCAGGGGGCCATGAACCCCAAGGCTTGCAGTATTTGTCTTGCAGATAGCAGGTTTTTGTGGCTACTTGTTTGAAGTAGGTTGTCAGATGAATTTGTTTCTCTGGTGTGAGGTAAGCCATCTGGAAAGCTGTATTCAAGCTTACTCCCAGGAATATAATTTGCTGACAGGGTACCAGGTGTGATTTCTTTTAGTTTATGGTGTACCCCAGACAAGTTGGAACCCTTTGTGCAAAGGCCAGATTTAATAGTATGTCCTGGTTTTCTGCCTGAATTAGACAATCGTCCAGGTATTGGCATATTTGAATATTTCTTTGCCTGCAAAATGCAATGACTGGAGCTATTCACTTTGTGAATACCCTGGGTGCAGTAGATAAGCCAAAGGGCAGTGCAGAGAACTGATAGTGTGTAGCCTGCTTTGAAGTGTAGGTATCTTCTGCAAGATTCCCTGATTGGGATGTGCAGGTATGCTTTTAAATCTAATGTTGCCAACCAGGCATCTTTGCCTAGCATAGGAAGTAATTGAAGAGTAAGCATCTTGAATTTTGGAATCGCCAAAAAGGTGTTGAGGATAGAAAGGTCCAGGATAGGACACCAAGTTAGTGGTGCAGCACAGTGCATCAGAGATCATCCATGTGCAGCTAACAGTGGGCAAAACTGCAATCCAAATTGTAGCATGCTACAGATCACCCACCATGACCCAGGACCCCCATCCTGCATTTCTGGAGAAACTGGGAAATATGAAGGTCCTACCAAACACCTTAATACTGGGTGATTTCAATTACCCAAACATACACTGGGAGAACTACTCTAGTACTAACTCCCTTGCCCAACACTTCCTAGAATTTATAAACTCGAACGCCCTGGATCAACTGGTCAACACCCCCACCAGAGGGAACATATTGGACCTGGTCATCACCAACATGGGCGACTGGTGTTCCACAGAGGTCAACCCCTCGCTGGTTAGATCAGACCATAGACTAATCACTCTGGATATCCACATTCCGCCCCCAATCAAGGAAACAACCATGAAAAACTTTACAAAAGCAAACTTCACGTTACTTAAGACCGAGGTGGAAAGGTTCACAGCCCCATGCTAGAGGACAGTGCTGTCCAAGCTGCTGAAATCTTTACAAAGGCACTCTGAGCATCTGCAGGAATGCATGGATCGTGCTATCCCAAGTAAAACCAAGATTCACTCCAAGAAAAGGAAACCAGTTTGGTGGACCTCTGCTAGTTTCCTCCTTTTGTAAATTCCCAAGGAGAGACATCCCTAATCAGTATCAGCAAGAAACTACGATCCCCTCATTAAATCATCCAAGGCTAGTTTCAAAAGAAAAATTGCCAATGACTCCAAGATAACCACAAAGCGTTAGTTAGCGGTCAAGAACCTAAGTGGAAACTCTCAGATCTGCTGAGTTAGTGCAGAATGGCACAAAATACACCGAACACTGATATTGCAAACATTCTGGCAGACTTCACTCCCTAAATGGCCTATAAGCATACCAGAAAAATGTAGGGCTCTGTCAATCACTGCACAGGTTAAAACAGCCCTATCCACAGCCAAAAACACAGCTTCAATGGGACTGGATGGGGTCCCAGACTGTGTCTTACAAGAGCTCCAAAATGAACTAACCCCTCACCTAAACACTGTTCAAACTTAGCCTCTCTACAGGCTATGCACCCCTAGTGGTGCACAGCAACAGTTATCCTGCTCCACAAAGCTGGAGCTAAAACGTACCCAGGGAACTATCGCCCTATAAGCCTGACTAGCCTGGTCTGCAAGGCTATGGAATGCATCATCATGGAACTCATTAACAGACATTGGGAACCTCCAAACCTTGGACCCTACCCAGTTTGGTTTTAAGGGCAGATCATGCCGCCTAAACCTGGTGGACTTATTTGAGATGGTTACCAAGGCATTAAACGAGGGAAAAGGGATCCACACAGCCTACCTAGACCTCGCAAAGGCTTTGGACACCATTCCCCATTCTAGTATTGTAGACGAGCCCTCCAGCTTGAACATAAACCCCTATGTCATGAGATGGGCTGCAAACTGGCTCATGACTAGAACCCACATGGTGAGAGTTGCAGGCTCTGACTCTAAACCGGTTACAAGTGGTGTCCCCCAGGGCTCAGTCCTAGGACCCCTTCTGTTCGGTATATACTTCTGAGGTACATGTAAGCATAGGATGACTATGGCTGACCAAGTTTGCAGACTACTACAAACTAGGGGCCATAATTGATCCGGCTGATAGACACCCTTCAGATGGGGTCTCACTGAGATGGATACCTGGTGTCAAAATCATGGCCTCAAGCTAAATACCAAAAAGTGCATAGTCATCCCCTTTGGAAAACAAAATACCCGCGAACTGCCACATAGGTGATAGTCCCCTAAATACAGAAAATGTAAAAGGATCTGGGGTCCCCCAAGTAGATGGTAATCTCTCCTTTATTAATCATATTGCCAAGGTGGTTAGAAAATCCTGTGGCCCACCTAATCACAAAAGGGTTTGCATCTAGAACAAGAGGTTATTGTGCCTCTACTCATCACTCATTAGACCCATCCTAGAAAACAACGCCCCATTTGGGATGTACCTTACAAGACACCTGCAACAGCTGGAAAGGCCACAAGTACCTCACCAAGAGGGTTATTGGCCTCAAACAGATGCCCTATGCAGCCTGACTACAACTCCAGTTGTATACCACTTACTCAGAGGTGATTTCTGCCTGACATACAAGGCCATGTCCAACCCAGAATTAATGGACATGCTCCACCTAAAAAATCCCAGAGGGCCATACTCTAGAGATACAAACCTCACCACAATAAATAGGACATGCTGGCGGGATACTCCTATCCCAGAGACTCCATGCATTGGAACAGGATTCCAGTATACATCAGGCAGAGCCCCTCAATAACACTCTTCCAGGGAAACCTTGACGGGTGGATGGGAAACAGAAAATTTACCCTGGGGATCACTGCACTGGCTCTGCTGGACAGTGGTGCAAGGAAGTAATGGCTCTGCTGGACAGTGACACACGGAACTGATAGCTCTGCTGGACAGAGGCACAGGGAACTAATCTAAGGGGGTGGCGAAAGCCAATACATTCTGGCTAGGCCTACAAATGCCCTTGGGCAGATAGCCTAGTACTTGCCTATGAATGGTCTTTTCTGGGTACTAGGAAAAGTCTTGAGTAGAAACCTAGTCCCGTTTCTTCTTCTGGTACCAGATGAATAGCCCCCATGCTTAAGAGAAAGTAGTTGTTTTTGGGCCTCTGTCCACTGATTTGGGGGTAGGTCTGGCCACCTTGGTATTGGCAATGTGCGGAAGTGAAATCTGTATCCCTGGGACACTAAAACCCATTTGTCCTGGGTAATAGTTCCCAATTCTTTGAAGAGCAATCTTCCCCCCAAAGGGGCAGTCAGTTTAAGAGCTTGGCAAATTTAAAAGGAATTCATTGAGACAGTTTACCATAGGGGGAGTCTTATTCCCAGATTTGGAAGTGGAGGCCCCCCACAGCTTAGTTCTGTGTCCCCTGGGACTGGGTTTGGCTTTAAGACCTTGAAGGGACTGGAAAGGACCAATTAGAGGGCCAGTGCCTACTAAATCTAGGAGGCTGAACTTGTAAAAAATCTTAACAGTTTGCATAGATTTAGATTCATCTTCCATCTTAAGAACTAAGAACTTCCTCAGCCTTGTTGCCAAACAGGTGGTCCTGATTTAAAGGAGCATCCAACAATTTAGCTTAACATGATCAGGCAAAGATTGCTCCTTAAGCCAAGCATGCCTTCTGAGCACAGACCCAGTAACAGCAGCCCTGCAAGAAGCCTCTATTGAATCAAAAAACACATTGCAAAGTGTTTTCTAACTTGTTCAGCAGAATGCATTAAATCCTGTAATTCTTTATTTTCCAGTCAGAAATCAACATTTTCTGTTTAAGCAGTCCAACATGTTGCTTTAACATATGAAACTGGCCGTTTAAAGCCCTAATGGCCAAGGTTGCAGAAGTGTGAACCTTCTATCCAGCACCATGGCCTCTCAGAAGGGGTAGGATTTTTAGCAGTAGAAGCCTTAATGCCCTTGGGCCCCTGTGAAATGGTCTCTGAATCTGCAATAGGATTTTTAAAAAATTATGGGAGTCGGGGACCGTGTAGTATCTGTCATGTTTTCTGGGAGCAGGAGTCAGGGAATCGGGGGGCCAAACTAGATTCCGAAAAAGCAACAACAATGTGTAGTACAGGAGGAATAGCTAAATGCTTATGTTGAGGTAGAAGGAAATCCCTAAGCCTCTTTTTTGAATCAGAAAAATCCAGACTTTCCCAGTGGAAATGCTCCCTTAGAGTATGTAATGTTTTTCCAAAAGAAAAATCCTCAGGAGGGGAAGCGGAGGGAAAATGGAGTCCTCTGCATCAGAATCTTCATAAGTAGATAAGGGCAAATGCAGATCATCAGAAGAATCAGAAAAAACAGAATCCTGATCAGAAGATTCATAGACTTCAGTCCTAGGCCTCTTAGAAGGGGGGGGGGGGTTGGCTACCCCTAATTAGATTTTAGATCTTCAGCCATTCTTTGTTTTTTTTTTAAGCAGAGGCCTGAACATGTGGTCTAGGCGTTGTTTTAGATATGGATAGAGATTTGGGCCTAAGTAATGGAGGCATGTGATATGCAAATCCGTAGGCATGAATACACCCTCAGAAGCCAGTGCCTGCACAGCAGCTCCGGACCCATCCAAGGTGGAGACATCCGCAGGTTCCATAGTTGGAAGCATCTCGTGGCATACCAGACTCTGAATGGGTCTCAAGAGGCCTGTGAATCAGAAGTAGCTGGTATCAGGTTGCGAAACCGCGTCACTGATTATCAGCGACTGGCTTAGAAGCGTCGTTGGCTTGTCTGTCTTAATCTTTGCATTTTTTCAGAATCCTGGTAGTCTGGCTGACATTTCTGGAACTGAGAACCGAAATATTTAAAGGCAAAAATATACCGACAGTGCACTGATTAAAGCACGAAACCGGCAGCAAGGTACGTCAAATCTGAGGTATTGCTTTCCACAAGTAATGCAATTAACTTTTACTGACTTGGTAAGGAGCAAGAAAGTTTCCCCAATGGGGTACTTGGCTTTAGTTGAAGACTTTGGTTCTGAAACTCAATGAAAATTTTAGGGGTTGGCTGACCGGCCACTTGCAAACTGCTTCTGCTTCGGGCACCGCACGGCAAGAAAGACTGATGTAATGGTGTCGGCTGCATGTTTTATACCCCTGATGATCTGATGTCATGGAAGAAGGGACAGTAACCGAAGCAGGACCCAAGACTTTTTAATGAGGCCAACTGAAGGCTTACCTGCAAGTGGATAACCCAAATGTATGACTGCAACAGTGAAACACTAACATCATACACGCGCGCACACACACCAAGGGCGGGAAGGGGAAGGCCTACACTAGGGTTAAGTTTACAACTTTAAACTTTCTCTTTTTTTTTTTCAGTAAACCCTAGGGAGAACAAAGGGAAAACTAGACCACTCACACGCACACTATCAAAGCGCACAGCTAAAGTTAGATCGAAATCCCACTCTACCTGCCTGGAGCTCGGATCACATTTTGGCGAAGCAACAGGAAATGAGATCTGGGGGTTGGAAGGAGGATGTAGTGTGGGTAAGGGGGAAGAGCTTGGAGCCCAGATCTTTAGCTTGGGAAGCTGCCAGCTCAGATCCGTATCTGATCCAAAATCCACAGGTTGATCAAATGAAGTTAACTTCAGATCAAAGTCTAACTTGGGACCTCTGTTTTAATGAGTCGAGATGGCAGAGGCATGTATTTTTATTGAAGAAAAAGATTAAGCCCTTGTCAAGCATCTCAGTTGAATATTGTAAAATCTGAGGAATACTGGGCTTTGCTGTGTCTGTTCCTTGTGCTTGGTTCCAAGCACAGAATCTCTTCCATTTAACAGCATAAGATTTTTTATTACTAGGCCTTCTGGCTTCCAAAATGACATCCATCACAGATTTACTGAGGTGTTTGAATAATTAATCATCCATGCTGCAAGATTGAGTTTGGAGCAGTGTGTGCAGAACTTGATTGTTCTGTTAAGACCGTAGATGAGGTATCTGAGGCAAGTAACATGGAGGAAGTTGAGACTTATTCCTTAGAAGGTGGGTACCAGTGCTGGCGAAGGCAGTCCGGAGCAACTAAGATCATTTTTGTTTTTTCCTGTGACTTGGTAAGACATTGGAGAGTCGAGGGGGAAAGGCATACTGAGGTTTTTCCAGCTGAAGGATAGGACATCCACTTTCCATGCTTTTTTGTGATGAGTTCTTGTGCAGAATTTGTCCAACTGATAATTTTGGGGAGAGGCAAACAGATCTGTTTGGGCTCCCCCATTTCAGTCTTAACATGCTGAAGATCTGTGGATCCAGTTTCCATTTGTGCGGGTCCATAAGATTTCTGCTTAGGTCGTCTGCCCGAGTATTTAGTTTTCCTGGAAGGAATTGAGCTTGAAGACTTGCTTGGTAAGTCGAGGCTGTGTTCCACAAGGCCATGGCTAGTCTGCAAAGGGGGTAGGAATGTATACCCCCCTGCTTGTTTATGTACCACATAACTGGTCAGTTGTCCTGGATGAAGTAAGTCCTTGAAGGCTGTCAGAGCATTCTGAACAGCTAGCATCTTTCTGGTTGATATGCAGATGCATTTGGTTTGGGCACCATTTGCCCTGAATGCATCTCCCTGCCAGGTGGGCCCCCCAAGCATAGTCATGCTTCTGTAGTTAGGGTTTGGGTGGCAGGGGTAGAGTGAATGCAGTCCCTTGTTTTGGTGACATGTCTCTGCCCGCCAAAGAAACTCCTGTTGAAGGCAGGGAATGAGGAATCATTGTTTCCAGACTGTGACAATGTTGACTCCATAAACTTTTTAGGTACCATTGAAGTTTCCTCATATGCAGTCTTGCATATGGAATTAGTAGAATGCAGGATGCCATGAACCCCAAAGCCTGCAGAATTTGCCTTGCAGATAACTGGGTTTTTGTTGCCATTTGTTTGAAGTATATTGTCAGTTGCCTTTGTCTGGCATAAGGTAAGCCATCTGGGCAGTTGTATTCAAGCTTGCACCCAGGAATGAAATTATTTGAGGGGGTACCAGTTGATTTCTTTTTGTTTATGGTGTACCCTAAGCATGCTAGAAGCCTTTTCACAAACTCCAGATGTTGGAGTGTCTTTGTCCTCTGCTTGAATGAGACGGTTGTCCAGATAAGGATGAATTTGAATGCTACTGTGTCTGCAGAATGCAATTACTGGTGCCAGGCACTTTGTAAAGTCACTGGGCGCAGTAGAGAAGCCAAAGGGCAGTGCAGAGAATTGGTAATGCAAAAAACCAGCTTTGAAGTGGGGGTATCTTCTGCATAATTCCCTTATTGGGATATGCAGGTATGCCTCAAGTCTAGAGTTATTAACAAAGAGTTCCTACCCAGCATAGGCAGTAGCTGTTGTAAAGTCAGCATTTTGAATATTGGAATGTCCAGGAACATGTTCAAAATCGAAGTCCAGTACTGGACGCCATGAATTGTCTATTCAGGGTGCCAGGAAAAGTTTTGAATAAAAACCTTGTCCTTTTTCCTTTTCTGGTACCGGTTGAATAGCCCCTATATCCATGAGGGACATGACTTGTTTCTGGGCCTCTGCCCACTGGTTGTGGCAGATCCAGCCATCCGTTTGGAAATGGCAAAGTATGGAAATTAAATCTGTACCCCTGGGATACTATATTTAATACCCACTTGTCCTCGGTAATTGACAATTTTGAGCATGAAGTGCTAGTTTTCCCTCCAAGGGGGCTGCCAAAAGGTAAGTGCTTGGTGATGGTAGAAGAGTCATTGAGACTGCTAACTGTAGGGTTGTGCTTTGTTCCCTCCAGTTTTGAAGGTGGAGGCACTCCAAATGCTTTGACCTGTAAGAACCCTGTGATGGGTATCTGGAGCCTTTTGAGCACCTGGATTTGCCTTGAGTGGTTCTGTTGGGACACAGGAAAGGACCAATTTTTAGTAGGCCAGTGTCTACTGAACCTGGGTGGCTGCACTTGCAAGAAATCTTTTATAGTTTACATAGATTTAGCTTTGTCTTCCATTTTCTTTAAAACCTCTTCTGCCTTATTACCAGAGTCATGCTGCAAGGGGGCGTCCAACAATTTAGCTTTAACATAATCAGGCAGATTTTGCTCCTTGAGCCAGACATGCTTTCTAATCACAGATCCAGTTAGGGTGGCCCTGCAAGAGGCTTCCAAGGAATCAAAACCACACTGCAAAGTATGCTTTCCAACCTGTTCTGCTGAATGCAATAAATCCTGTAACTCTATTTTCCACACAATCAGAAATCAACATTTTCTGTTTCAGTAAGCCCATAACATGCTGTTGATATTTAAGCATATGAAACTGGCAGTTTAAAGCCCTGATTGCCAAGGTTGCAGACATATAAACCTTACTCCGTCTATCCAGCGCCCTGGAATATCAGAAGGGGTACGAATTCTGGCTGTAAAAGCCTCAACACCCTTGGGACCCTTTAGTCTCAGGATCAGCAGCAGGATTTTTGAAAAGAAATTTGTGGGAGTCAGGAACCCTGTAATATCTGTCTGGCTTACTAGGAGCAGGAGTCATGTAATCAGGAGCCATGCTTGATTCAGAGAACACATCAACAATGTCTAATACAGGAGGTATTGCCAAAGGCTTATGCTGAGGAAGAAGGAAATCCCTAAGCCTCTCTGATTCAGAGAAGTCCGACTCTCCCAGTGAAAATGTTCCTTAAAGTATGCAGAGTCTCTCTCCAAAAGAGTAATCCTCAGGAGGAGATGCAGATGGGATGGATTCCGCTGCATCAGAATTCTCAAGGTGGAATAGAAAATTCCTGACCAGAAGAGGAATCAGAAGAAATGGAAACCTGATCTGAAGGATTCATAATCGGTGCCTTGTCTAGGCCTCTTAGCAGGAGGGGGGGTTGGGAACCCCTGATCAAAATGGCTGAGGATTTAATTACTTTGATTTGTATTTTAGGCAGAGGCCTGAGCACGTGGCTCATGCATCTGTATCTTTAGATAAAAGTAGTTTTGACCTTGTTTTTGTTGATGGTATCTGTTTAATATAAAAATGTTGAGGCCTGAAAACACCCTCAGAAGCTGGTGCCTGCTCAGCGGCTCTGGACCCATCCAAGGGAGAGGCATCCGTGGGTTCAATACTTTGCGAATCTTGCGGCATATCGGACTCTAGGGGCCTGTGACTCAAAAGTAGAGGGGCCTGTGACTCAAAAGTAGAGGGTATCGGGGGCTGCAGAAGTGCCTCCCGGAGTACCGGCGAACCAGCGACTGGCTTAGGAGAAGCTTCGTAGTCTGTTTTGGACCTTGACGGACTCTTTTTCTTTGTGTTTTTGTGAACTCTAGTAGTCTAATTGCTAACAGACATTTCAGGGTAGTTAAATCTTGAACCGAAATATTTAGAAGCAAATATATACTGATGCTAAATAGCTCGTGTTAAATTTAGCACAAAACCGACAGCAAGGCACATTGTGATCAGGGCCTAGGCAAGGAATACAGTACAAATGAAAATCCTTGAGGTATTTGCTTCCCACAAGTAATGCAATTAACTTTTACTGACATCGGTAAGGAGCAAGAAAGTTTCCCCAATGGGGTACTTAGCTTTATTTGAAGACCTCTGTTCTGAAACTCGAAAATGAAAATTTCAGGAGTCTGCCGACTGGCACTTGCGAACTGCTTCTGGCACCACGCGGCAAGAAAGACTGATTAAAATGGCGTCTGCTGCATGTTTTATACCCCTGACAACCTGACGTCATGGAAGAGGAGACAGCAACTGACGCAGGACCCAAGACTTTGTTGCTCAGGCTGAGGGCAACCTGCCAGCAGATTACCAAAATGTAATGACCAACAGTGAAACACGAAAGTACAGTTTTGTACCTACCATAAATCTAGATGTTCGAGCGTTCACACTGCTGCAGTCATTGGGTTATCCTGCCGTCAGGTGGTACTGCAGTTGGCCAGAGTTCCAAAGTCGTGGTCCGGTGTCAGTTGCTGTTGCTTCTTCCCTGACATCAGGGGTATACAAGATGCATCAGACGCCATTTTCTTCAGTTTTTCTTGCCCCAGATGTCAGGTGCCCCCAAGTAGGTAGGCAGTACATATTGCTAATAAAACATACATAAAAAATAAAAACAACCTTCAGTTACAAGCAAATGCACCACAAAATTTGTATAGGATAGAAAGGTATAGATAAGTCTAGCTAGGACAGAGGGGATGGAGGAAGGGTAACCTGGACTAACATCTACACTTACGGTAGGTACAAAACTACTATGTTCATTGTGTTACACTGCTGCAGTCATTGCACTTGGGTAGAATCCCAAAGCTAAGGCTGGGTGGCTGGTCTATAAAGAGTTGGGATTGGCTGAGGCCCTGCAGAACTGCAGTGGCAAAATCCTGCTTTGAGATGGCCTTGCCCTGTGATCCTGCAGCATATGCTACAGTTGCTCAGTTTTCCTGAAAGCTTTTGTTTTGTCCAAGTAGAAGCGTAGCTGCCTGTGTATGCCCAAAGAGTGCAGAAGTTTCTCCCCTTTATTCTGGGGGTTTGGATAGAAAGTAAAAATGGATACCTACACTAGATACCACCTTTGGCATGAAGGTAGGGTTTGTCCTTAAAGAAACCCTGTCCTGATGAAATATTATAAAAGGTTCCACTGCTATTAATGCCTGTAGCTGAGACTCTTCGTGCTGAAGTTACTGCCAGGAGCAGAGCTGTTTTCCATAAGAATTTTAGATCGGCTGTATTGGCTGGCTCAAAAGGTTGAAAGGTCAGTTTTTCCAAAACAAAATTGAGGTCCCACGGTGTTGGTGCTCTCCGGGGTTGTCTTATGTTTTTAGCCCCTCTGAGGTACTGCTTTAGCAAGGGATGAGAGAATAAAGGAGGATCCGTGTTGTAATGAGCTCAAATGGCAGAGGCGTATATCTTTATTGATGAGAAGGATAGCCCTTTGTCCAGCATCAGTTAAGTATTGTAAAATCTGAGGAATGTTTGGGACAATAGGGTCAAGGCTTTGAGCCTGGTTCCAGGCACAGAATCTCTTCCATATTTGAGTAAGATTTCCTAGTGCTAGGCCTCCTGGCCTCCAAAATGACATCCATAACTGCTTTAGAGAGAGGTGTTGCCTGTTTAATGAATCTGCCATGCAGCCGGGTTCAGGGTTTTGAGCTGACTGTGCAGGATCTGATTGTTTTGAGTCGGGTGTGAAATTTGAGGCAAAATCCATGGTGGGTCTTGAGCTAAGTTCTTTAAGATTGGGTACCAGTGCTGGCATGGCCAGTCTGGAGCAATCAGGATCATCTGTTTTTTCTTGTCTGGCTTTTAGGAGCACCTTTGAAAGGAGAGGCAGTAGTTGGCAATTCAGTGGGAGGCAAAAAGATCTGCATCTGGGCATCCCATTTTTGCGTTGCCATGCTGAAGATTTGTGGATTCAATTTCCATTCATGAGGCTTCATATTTCTGCTGAGTCTGCCAGAGTATTTTTCTTTCCTGGCAGGAATTGTGCTTGCAGATTAACTTGATACGTTAGAGCTGTTCCACAAGGTCATGGCTTGCCTGCATAGGGGATAATGAGTGCCCCCTTGCTTGTTTATGTACCACATTACTGTGGTGTCTCTTTAATAATTGTCCTGGATGCAGAAGGTCCTTGAAAGCTGTTAGGGCATTTTGAACAGCCAAAATCTTTTTGATTGATGTGAAGATGCATTTGGTCTGTGGTCCACTTGACCTGAATACATTTTCCTACCATGTGCGCTCCCCAGGCGTAATCCGAAGCATCTGTTAGTCTGCCTGGCTGTGGGTTGAGTGAAAGGCTGACCCTTGTTGAGGTGACATGCCTGTGCCCACCATCAAAACCCCTGTTGTAGGCAGGGAATTATTGGTATTACTGTTTCTAAACCGAGACAAGAGTCCAAACACTTTTTGGGTACCATTGTAATTTCCTCATATGCAGTCTGGCATATGGAGTTAGTATGCAGGATGCCATGAATCCCAGGGCCTGCAGAATTTTTCTTGCAGAGAGATGGGACTTTTTTGCCAGTAATTGAAAATATTGAATCAGTTGTCCTTGTTTGCCTGGCGTGAGATAAGCCATCTGGGCTGTTGTATCCAAGCTGGCACCCAGGAATATTATCTGTTGTGAAGGCACTAGTTTTGACTTTTCGTTCTGTGTACCCTAGAGAAATTAGCCTTTTTAGACGCCAGATGCTTTAGAAGAATGTCCTTTTTCTCTGCTTGAATGAGTCCAGGTATGGGTATAGTTGAATTCCTTTGTCTGCAAAATGCAATTACTGGTGCCAGGCACTTTGTAAAGACCCTGGGCACAATAGATAAGCCAAAGGGCAGTGCAGAGAATTGGTAGTGCATTGTACCAGCTTTGAATCTGAGGTATCTTCTGTAATTTTGTCTGATAGGGGCATGCAGGGGTCTAGAGTAGCAAGCCAAGCCTTCTTGCCCAGCATGGGAAGAAGCTGCTGTCAACATTTTTTGAATTTCGGAACATCCAGGTAAGTATTTCGAGTTGACGGGTCTAGTATGGGTCTCCAGACTTTGTCCTTTGTGGGGACCAGGAAGAGTCTTGAGTAAAATCCTTGTCCTTGTTCCTGCTGTGGTACTTTTTGAATAGCTCATGTCCATGAGGGCTGAAATTTGTGCCTCTGCCCATTGATTTTGTGGCAGGTTTGGCATTCCCTTTAGCCTTGGTAAAGTGTAAGTGGAACCTGTATCCTTGAGACAATATTCAGAACCCATTTGTCTTGGGTGATTGTTTGCCAATTTTGAGAAAAAAGTGCTAGTTTCCCCCCTAAGGGGGCTGCCAAAAGGAAAGTACTTGGCATACGAAGGGGGAAGTCATTGGGACTGTTTCCTGTAAGGTTGAGACTTATCACCTCCTTTTGGGGTTGAGGTACCCCACTGTCATCTGAGCCTTTGGGTTGAGATCTTCCTCTAGGGTGTCTGTATCTGCCTCTCTGTGGCCTGTGACACTGGAAAGGACCAATTCTTTGTAGGCCAATTTCTGCTGAATCGAGGTGGCTGTACCTGTAATCTTTGTTTGCTTAGATTTAGCTTTATCCTTTATTTTCTTCTGCCTTGACACCAAACAAGGTATCATGCTGTAATTGGCAATATTGATCTGTGGGGCATTTAGTAGTCAGCCAGGTGGTCCTGAGTTTTTGTTTGGAGGATTTTTTGTTTGGTAGTTTTGGAAAGCCATGTGGCTGGTTACAATCTACATCTGATTGTACGAGCTGGGGCGTGATAGTATGGTTAAGAGCTGGGGCGTGATAGTATGGTTAAGAGCTGGGGCGTGATAGTATGGTTAAGAGCTGGGGCGTGATAGTATGGTTAAGAGCTGGGGCGTGATAGTATGGTTAAGAGCTGGGGCGTGATAGTATGGTTAAGAGCTGGGGCGTGATAGTATGGTTAAGAGCTGGGCGTGATAGTATGGTTAAGAGCTGGGGCGTGATAGTATGGTTAAGAGCTGGGGCGTGATAGTATGGTTAAGAGCTGGGGCGTGATAGTATGGTTAAGAGCTGGGGCGTGATAGTATGGTTAAGAGCTGGGGCGTGATAGTATGGTTAAGAGCTGGGCGTGATAGTATGGTTAAGAGCTGGGGCGTGATAGTATGGTTAAGAGCTGGGGCGTGATAGTATGGTTAAGAGCTGGGGCGTGATAGTATGGTTAAGAGCTGGGGCGTGATAGTATGGTTAAGAGCTGGGGCGTGATAGTATGGTTAAGAGCTGGGGCGTGATAGTATGGTTAAGAGCTGGGGCGTGATAGTATGGTTAAGAGCTGGGCGTGATAGTATGGTTAAGAGCTGGGGCGTGATAGTATGGTTAAGAGCTGGGGCGTGATAGTATGGTTAAGAGCTGGGGCGTGATAGTATGGTTAAGAGCTGGGGCGTGATAGTATGGTTAAGAGCTGGGGCGTGATAGTATGGTTAAGAGCTGGGGCGTGATAGTATGGTTAAGAGCTGGGGCGTGATAGTATTTGACTGCTTCTTCTAATGGTAGGCGTTTCAGGGGTGACCAGTCACAAGCTATGCGTTCTTGCTGAAAGCTGTAGAGGTTAAAATTTTTTAGACCTATTCTTATAAATGGTTGTTTGGAATTTCACTCCTACCTGATTAGGAATGAGTGAGTGGTTGCTTAGGTCTTCAGGGAGGGTCCCTACTTTGTATGATTGGATCCTTACAAATAGTAATCAACAGTCTAGTGTGCTGTCATTAAGTTTATTGGATCCAGTGGGGGATGTAATGGTTTGAGTAAAACCGTGTAGGTTGATGTGGGTAGAAGGCTGCTCAGATGTACAGCACCTCCAGTTTAAGGTCACAAAGTACTATAGTTTCTTGTGGGTAGGTGGACAGCCAGCTTAGGATAGACTCAAAGGTGCTGATATTGCCTGGAGGGAGATAGATACAGATATATAGATTTCCATGCAGACCTCAAAGATGGAATGTCCTTGTTCTCTGCTTGTATGAGGCAGTCGTCCAAGTAAGGATATATTTGTATTCAGTCTGCAGTAAGCAATTACTGGTGCCAGGCACTTTGTGAGACCCTGGGCGCAGTAGATAAGCCAAAGGGCAGTGCAGAGAATTGGTAATGCTTTGAGCCAACCTTGAATCTGAGGTATCTTCTGCATGATTGTCTGGGACCTGCAGGTATTCCTCTCGTGTCTGGGACATGCAGGTATTCCTCTCTTGGGTCTAAAGTCACGAGCCAAGCCTTGCTGCCCAGCATGGGGAGAAGCTGCTGTTTATAGGCTCATAGATTAGTACTAGGCTAGCTAACTGCCCTTATGGACCATTTTTTTAAGCCTAGCCACTTATTCCATGTGAGAATCAAACCCTGCACCTTGTGTCTGTAAGGCAACCACCTTAACCATTATGCCACCCTCCCACCCCCAAAGGTAAGGTCAGAATCTTGAATTTTGGTATCCAGGGAAATGTTTAGAATAGATAGGTCCAGTATTGCTTTCTGGGTACCAAGAACAGTCGAGTAAAATCCTTGTCCCTGCTCTTGCTGTGGCACTTGTTGAATAGCCCTCGTGTCCATGAAAGCTGTGACTTGTTTTTGAGCCTCTGCCCATTGATTTTTTGGCAGGTCTGGCCAACCGTTTGCCCTTGGCAGGGTGTGGAAATGAAACTTGTAGCCTTGAGACGGTCTAGAACCCATTTGTCCTGGGTTATAATGTGCCAATTTTGAGAAGTGCTAGTTTCCCCCCTAAGGGTGCTGCCAGAAGTGCTTGGTGCAGGCAGGGGGAAGTCATTGGGACTGTTTCCTGTATGGTTGTGATTTGTCTTCTCCACCTTTGGAGGTAGAAGCACTCCATTGCTTAGACCTGTAGGAACCTTGCAACTGATCTGCCTCTAGGGCTTCTGGGTCTGCCCCTTGAAGTTTGTCTGAGAATGGAAAGGACCAATTCTTTGTAGGCCAATGTCTGCTAAATCTAGGTGGCTGTACCTGTAGGAAATCCTTGTTTGCATAGATTTAGCTTTGTCCTCCATTTTCTTTAACACCTTCTGCCTTAACACCAAACAAGGTATGTTGTAAAGGAGCATCTGATAATTTTGCTTTAACATGGTCAGGCAGATTTTGTTCCTTTAACCAAGCATGCCTCCTAATGACTGAACCCATAAGTGGCCCTGCAGGAGGCCTCCAGAGAATCAAACCCACATTGCAAACTATGATTTCCAACTTGTTCAGCTGCATGCAATAAATCCTGCATTTCTTTTTCTGCACATTCAGAATTTGCCATCATTTTCTGTTTAAGCAGTGTCATGATACATTGCTGATATTTGAGCATATGAAACTGGCAATTTAAGGCACTTGTAGCCAAAGTAGCAGATAGATTGATTGATAGATAGAGATAGATAGATAAATCAATCGCAGTTGGTTTACCAGGATAGTCCATTGGGCCACAAGGAACCAGTTTTCAATGGAGTCCTGGGGAGAAAAGCTCCAAAAATACATTTTACATACATTCAAAGTTTAATAAGGTAAAAAAGCAAAAAATGTACAGCTAAATACAATGTGCAGAAAAATGTAATATTATTTTGTACAGAAATATCCATTTATACAGAGTAGTTAGGAAAGCTTAGTCACTAGAATGTTAGAGGAGATTCAGTGACATGATGAAGTGGTGGAAGAAGAGAATTATTGGGATTTATCTAATTTCTATAGAAATTTGGGTATAGTAAGATGTAGCAGAGTATGGAGGGAGAGAGAAAACAGATGCTCAAAAAAAGATGTGTAAATCTTTTTTTTCCCCATCTATCCAGTGCTCTAAAATCCCTGTCCGAGGCGGTAGGGTTTTTTGCAGTAGAAGCCTTGACCCCTTTCGGACCCTGAAATAGTTTCTGGGTCTGCAGTAGGGTTTTTGAAAAGGAATGAGTCAGGGACCCTGTAGTATCTGTCTGGCTTAATAGGAGCTGGAGGTAGTCAGGGGTCAGACTAGACTCCGAGAACACATCTACAATGTGTAACACAGGTGGAATAGCTAGAGGCCTGTGAGGTAGTAAAAGGAAATCCGAGCTTTTTCTTAGATTCAGTAAAATCTATGCTCTCTCAATGGAAGTGCTCCCTCATGGTATGCAAGGTTTCCCCAAAAGAGTAGTCCTTGGGAAGAGAAGCTGAAGGAATTGATTCTTCAGCATCAGAATCCTCATGGGGGAAGAGAATATTCCTTATCAGAAGAGGAATCAGAAGAAATGGAAACCTTATCTGAAGATTCATAGTTTCTCTTGCCTAGGCCTTTTATCAAGAGGGGGACGGGAACCCCTGATCAAGGTAATTAAGTCTTCGGCTGTTTTGAGCATCTTTTTTGGGCATGGATGCCTGTCCTTGTGGCTGAACTTGTTTCTTTGTCTTTAAAGGTGTGTCTTTGAAGTCTGTTTGATATAAAATTGTTTAGGTCTGAATACACCCTCAGAAGCCGATGCCTGCTCAGCGGTTCTGGGCCCATCTGAGGGAAGAATCTGAGGCTCCAATACCTTGAGTTTCCAGTGGCCTGGCAGACTCCTCGTGGGAGTCTGTAGCAGCCTGCTAATCTTAAGTAGTGGGCGTCTGGGGCTGTGAAACCACCTCACTGAGGACCAGCAAACCGGTGACTTAGAAGAAGCTTCATCGTCAAGTTTAGACCTTGGTTGCCTGTCTTTGTTTTTTGTGAACTCCGGTAGTCGGATGGCTATCTGACATTGTATATTTAAATCTTAGCCCAAAGTAGCTTAATGCAAAATCGCACCGCTTAGTGTTGGTTAAATCTAGCACAAAACCGACAACTAGCAACGTCGTGGTCGGGGCCTAGGCAAGGAGTACAGTAAGAATGAAAGTCCTTATGAGGTATTTGCTTCCCACGAGAAATACAATTAACTTTTTCTGACATAGGTCAGGAGAAAAGTTTCCCCAATGGGGTACTTGGCTTTTAATGAAGACTTCGGATCTGAAACTCTAACATGAAAATCTCAGGAGTCGGCCGACGAACCTGCGAACTGCTTCTGCTTCGAGCACCGCGTGGCAAGGAAGACTAAATAAAATGGTGTCTGCTGCATCTTTTATACCCCTGACGTCAGGGAAGAGGTGAAAGCAACCGACGCAGGACCCAAGACTTTGGAATTCAGGCCAACTGAGGGCAACCTGCCAGCAGGATAACCCAAATGTAATGACTGCAACAGTAAAACACGAACATCTGACAGTTTAAGACCCTTATAGCCAAGGTAGCAGATGTGTAAAACTTTTCCCCATCTATCCAGTGCTCTAGAATATGTCAGAGGGGGTAGGGTTTTTGCAGTGGAAACCTTAACTCCTTTGGGACCCTGAGAAATCGTTTCTGGGTCTGCAGCAGGGTTTTTAAAAATTTGAGTCCGGAACCCTGTAATCTGTCTGGCTTAACAGGAGCTGGAGGCAAGGAGTCAGATGTAAGACTAGACTCCGAAAACACATCTACAATGTCTAACAGGTGGGATGGCTAGTGGCTTGTGTTGAGGTAGTAAAAGGAAATCCCTGAGCCTCTTTTTAGATTCTGAAATATCTTTGCTCTCCCAGTGGAAATGCTCCCTCATGGTATGCAAGGTTTCCCCAAAAGAATAGTCCTGAGGAGAAGCTGAAGGTATAGATTCTTCAGCATCAGAATCCTCATAGGGGGGAAGAGAATATTCCTGATCAGAAGAGGAATCTGAAGAAATGGAAACCTGATCTGAAGATTCATAGTCTGTCTCTTGCCTAGGCCTCTTAGGAGGGGGGGATGGGAACCCCTGATCAAGGTCATAAAGTCTTCAGCCATTTTAAGCATCTTTGTTTTGGGCTTAGAGGCCTGACCACGTGGCTCTTGAGTTTGTTTCTTTGCTTTGGAAGGTGCTTTAGTCTTTGCCTTTGAAGCTGAAGTCTGATGTAAAGATGTTTAGGTCTGAATACACCCTCGGAAGCCAATGCCTGCTCAGTGGCTCCGTACCCATCTGAAGGGGTAATATCCGAGGCACCAATACCTTGAGTTTCCAGTGGCATGGCAGACTCCACGTGGGAGTCGGTAGCGACCTGCGACTGTAAAGTAGCGGGCGTCAGGGGCTGCAAAAGCACCTCACTGAGGACCGGCGAACCAGCGACTGGCTTAGAGAAGCTTCGTCGTCTGTTTTGGGCCTCTGTATCTTTCCTTTTCTTTGCGTTTTTTGTGAACTCCGGTAGTCCGATGGCTGTCTGACATTTCTGGATAATTAAACCGGCATCCAAAATAGTTTAAAGCAAAATCATACGGATGCTTAATAGTGCATTGGTTAAATCTAGCACAAAAACGACAACCAGAAACATTGATTGGGGCCTAGGCAAAGAAATACAGTAAGAATGAAAATCCAACTATTCCAGGTGCCAGAAAGTCTGCTTCAAATTTTCCGTTAACTAGCTGGTTTCTCAGTAGTAGCACTAAAATCTGAACCCCTGTGTCCAGCACTTGCTCTAGAACCTGCTGGAAAGCACTAGGAAGCCTGAAACTGATACAAGCACTCGGCTCCTTGTCAATAAGGAGAAATAAATCATATGCACTAAACAGCCTACAATTGCAAAGTACCTTGCAAAGGTAAGGGAAAACAGCTCTTAAAACTTTACAGAAGCACCTAAACAGGCATGTCCAAAGGTCAGCTTCCAGTGATTTCTCCTGTCCACCCGGTGAATCTGGGCATACTGGGGAAATGCGGCAACTGCCTCGTATACAGACAATCCTCTCTTCCTAACACCCAACACTACACCCTGCGAGAGATGCACTTACACAGCCAAACTGGAAGCAAAGCTCTCTCCGGTCAATATTGTGCTACAGTCAAGAGGAGAAAGCCAACACCTGCATTACACCTCTAGCAACTCGTAGCCCTTCAAAACCCACACCATGAACACCCACACATAGCAACACTAAACCCACATATGTGGAGGCCCTTAACATTAACATGCCCAAGCAACAAGGACCTCCGAAGCTGAAACGCAAGCAAACACCAGTCACAACCAAAGTGATACATAGCTCACAACACCAGTGTGCCACCCAACATCAGCCCCTAAGGCAAGACAATGTACCCAATGCTTGAGTCATAGGTGACTCTAGTCAAGCACACTGTCCCACTCACCAGGCTGAACAAGGAGAAAATTAGTTAGCTGCCTGTCTGGTGCCAGGATCCGCCACAACACATGCACTCAAATCATTCCAAAAGTACAAATGCGACTCATTGTCCATGCTTCAGTGAATGACTTCAGATGTACTTCCTGGACTGTAGAGACATGGAAGAGCTCTTGGATCATGTGACCCAGGCAGGTATGACCCTAGCCCTGAGTAGCATCCTGCCTTCGCCCAGAAAACCACAGTAAGGACAAAATGATTGACTTCAACAATTGGCTAAGCTTCTGGTGTCATACAAAGGGGATCCAGTATTAGTCTGCCTGGGAAGACGTGATCGACAAACCACGATGCTTTGCCACAGATGGTCTGCACCTGTCACCCCTGGGATTCAGGTTACTGGCTAAAGCTCTTGCCACCCCTATAGTGCCTTTTTTAGGCAAGGTTCAAAGGATAAAACCACCACCGTAACGGATACAAGCATGCAAAATCTGAAGGTTGTCTTTCAGATTTTCCCGGTTAGGGGTCACCACAGCAGAACTTTGGTCCACTAATAATCATTGGCAGTAGATTTTTACGTGCAGAGTTGCCAGCCCTGATGCACAACCTTCAACAAAGGTACACCCATTCACGCATGTCTCCATGCAGAAGGCGCTCTAGCTCGGAATCGAACCGGACAGCATTTTTACTGAGGCGACAACGCTACTGCAGCACCACCACCGTAATGCTACTCAATGCAAGTCTAAACCTCCAAATGCACACTCCTAGAGTCGCTCCTAAAAATTGAGAACACTGATATCTGTGCAGTGACTGAGACCTGGTTCAAGGCTCCAGAGTACCCCTGCAATACCAGGCTACAATTCTTACCACACTTTCGGCCAGAAAACAAAGACTGAAACAAAGGTGGAGTGTCCATATTCACAAAGGATATTCACATCTCCAGGCTAGTTGCAAAACACAATGCATCTGAAATTCTCCAGGTACAACACTATGTAAGACTGCAATCCAAATTGTTGCTTGCTACAGATCCCCCACCATACCCCAAGATTCTCAATACACCTTCCTAAACATACTGGAAAATATTAAGATGCAACCAAACACCCTAATACTGGGTGATTTCAACTACCCTGCCATTAATTGGGAAAACTACTCTGGTACCAACTCCTTTTTCCAACGGTTCTTGGAATTTATAAATTCCAACGCCCTAGATCAACTAATCCATTGTCCCACCATGGGAGACAGATGCTCCACGCCAGTGGTCACCCCCTCATTGGTCAGGTCTGACCATAAGCAAATCACCCTTGACATCCACATCCCACCCCCACCCCCTAGTAAGGAAACCTCCTTAAACTTCTCCAAAGCCAACTTCATGCTACAGAAGTCAGAAGAGAAACTTCACAACACCCACGCAGACGGGATCTGGAAGTTCGACTGCAGAATCCTACACTAAGGCACTACAAGCACATCCACTTGTGTATGAATCGTGCCATCTCAAATAGAACCAAGATCTTCTCCGAAAAAAGCCAATCTGGTGGTCCCCTGCTATAAACAAACTATACAACAGAAGGAAGAAACTGTTGCAGAAAAGAGGAAAATCCCAGGATGCAAAAAACTCACCAGACTCCGTAAAACTGGGATCCCTCATAAAATCCTCAAAAGCTAGTTACGAAAATAAAATTGCCAAAGATTCCAAAGACAACTGCAAGGCATTCTATAGTTGTCAAGAATCTAAATGGCAATGCTCAGATCTGCTCTGAGCTACAACAGAATGGCATTAAATATACTGATCCCAAGGATATTGCCAATATCCTGGCAGATCGATTTAGTGCCAGCTTCACCCCCCTCACCCCCAAAAGGGCCCATCTCAATACCAAAAGATTGCCAAATTCCGATAATCACAGGTAGAAACGGCACTCTCCAAAGCTTAATACAGCATCCATGGGACCAGATGACATCCCAGGCTGTGTACTACATGAACTACAAAATGAACTGGCACTCCACCTAAGTGTCCTGTTTAATCATAGCCTCACCTCAGGCTTCGTGCCCATGAGTGGTGCACAGCTACAGTTATCCCGCTCCACAGAGGATCTACCTTGGATCCTAGGAACTACCATCCCATCAGTCTGACAAGCCTGATCTGCAAGGGCATGAAACGCATTATCATGGAACTTATAAACAAAGACATTGGCAACCTTCAAACAATGGACCCCACCCAGTTTGGGTTTGTGAAGTGCCGATCTTGTCTCCTGAATCTGACTTCGAATCAGTCTCTAGATCTGTGGAAGAGGGTAAGGCGGTCCACACAGCCTATCTGGACCTCGCCAAGGCCTTTGACACCATCCCCCACTCTGGAATCGTAGATAAACTTACTAAGCTGGGCATAAATCCCTCACGCCACTGATGGGTTGCCAACTGGCTTACTGACAGAACCCAGACTGTAAAAGTAGCAGACTCCAAATCCAGCTCCAGACAAGTGGAGTACCTCAGGGCTCAGTCCTGGGACCACTCTTCTTTGGCATCTACTTCTCTGAAGTACAAGCCAACACTAAGGGACTCTGGCTAACAGTTTGCAGATGACTGCAAACTGGGAGCCATTATAGAATCCAAAAATGGTGTGGATATTCTACAAAAGGGCCTTACAGAAACAGATGTCTGGCAGAGCTATGGGCTCGAGCTTAATGCCAGTCGCCCTGCTAGATGGGCCCAGAGAAGTAAATATTGTGGGAAGAAATTTCCAGGGAATTGTTATGGCTAGGCTTGCATAGGCCTAGTCTAGTACCAACCTATGAAGCATTTGCTTCCCACAAGAAATGCAATTAACTTTTTCTGACATCAGTCTGGAGCAAGAAAAGTTTCCCCAACGGGGTACTTGGCTTTATAGAAAACTTCGGATCTGCAACTCTCACCTGAAAATCTCAGGAGCTGGCCGACCGGCACTGCGAACTGCTTCTGCTTCAGGCACGGCGCAACAAGAAAGACTGGAGAAAATGGCGTCTTATCTTTTATACCCTTGACGACCTGACGTTAGGGAAGGGGTGACAGCAGCCGACACAGGACTCAGGACTTTGGAATTCAGGCCGACTGAGGGCAACCTGCCAACAGGATTACCCAAATGTAATGACTGCAACAGTGAAACACAACATCAAGCCACTGTTAAGAGACAGCCTCTGACCTAACCATTGTGAAGTCTGAAATGGTTGGAGAAGCATTACTTGCCTGGGCACTCTACTGCAGAGAGTTTTAGGAGGGACCCCATTCCAAATACCTTGGCTAGGGTTCATCTTGACTTGGGAAGTTAGAAAAAGTAAGCAAGTAGGTGGATATCCCTCCAGATGTACTGACGGAATGATTTTGATAATGCAGTTCCAGGCAGGCTTGGAAATAGGCATGTGGGTCTGGTAGCCTGGGGAGGACCCAGACAGAGACTGCACACTTGAAGCCAGGACTGGTGAGGTAGCTACTTCAGGGAGGGAGCTACCCTGTAGCAGTGAGTGAATGTGAGCCACTGCTTGTGGGTACTGATGTTCCCTTGAGCAGAGTGAGTGCAAGGCCAGAGGTGAGTAGTAGTACCCAGGCTGACATAAGTCAGAGAATACCAGACTTCCTATGGAAGGGGAGCTGGGAAGGGTTACAAAGAGTTGAGACTGGCTCAGCTCTCGGGCCCAGCTCAGGCCCTACATTACAAGGCTTGAGGAGGTAGCGAGGCAGGTGCCTGATTCTCAAGGAAAAGGGGAATCTTTATACTGGGACAAAGGGTTATTGTATAGTGGACCCCTGAGGGAGGGTGTTGAGAGAGAATGCAGCAGTTGGTAGTGCCCAGAGCCTACTGGTATTTCTAGCCATAGCCCATGACATTCCCTATGCAGGTCATATGGGCATAAAGCGTATCAAGAAATGTATTGTGCAGAACTTTTATTGGCCTTGGATTTCCAGGGATGTGACAGGGAACTGCAGGACTTGCAAGAAGTGCCAAAACGTAGGCAAGGCAGGAGACAAGGTGAAAGCTATTTTGATACCTCTGCCTGTGATTGAGGAGCCATTTCAGAAGGCAGCTATGGATACTGTGGGCCCTCTGAGTATCCCAAGTTCCAGAGGGAAGAAGTACATCCTTGGGGTAGTAGATTATGCTACCAGTTACCCTGAGGTGGTGGCCCTGACATCCAGTGAGGCAGAAAAGGTGGCAAATGCTTTGAGACTCAGCTGGGCTGGGTTTACAAAAGAAATACTGACCGACAAAGGTGCAAATTTCACATCAGACCTGCTGGCTTGTCTGAGTGCTGTTGGGTAAAGCACCTAAAGACCACCCCTGCCACCCTAAGACTAATGGTCTGGTGGACAGGTTAAACTACACTAAAGACATGCTGTGAGCATTTGCAGACTAGAGGGAGAGACATCTGCCCCATCTGACTGTTTACAGAGAGGTTCCCCAGGAATCCACAGGTTTTCACCCTTTGAGTTACTGTATGGGCCTAGGGTGAGGGGACCTCTAGAGCTGATCCTTGATGATGGAGGGTGAGTGAATCACACAAGAAGTCTGCTGTGGCATATGTCCTAAACCTCAGGACAAGGTTCAGGGAACTCATGGGCTTAGCCCAGGAGAACCTGGCAGAAGCCCAACAGCAGAAAAAGGTCTGGTATGACAGGAAAGCTCGAGTATGCTGTGGGGCAACCGGTTACTGTTCTCATTCCTGTCAGACAAGCTGCAGGCAGCTTGGAAGGGACCCTTCAAAGTGGTAAGGAAGGTCAGTGCTGTTACCTAGATGGTAGAACTGCCAGGGAGGAGGCCGGGCACAAATTGTACATGTTAACACAATGAAACCTTACCAAGATAGAGGCCCTAGTAAGTATTTGATGTAGAAGGCAGGAGGAGTCTGAGGGGATCTATGGCTACAGGGAGCCAGCCAGCAAAATCCCAAGTTGCTATGGTGGAGCCCTAGGGTTGCAAGAAAATGATATCAGTGCAACACTAATGTGGTCAGGAATCTAAAGGCAGCTGGAATCTCAAGAAACAGAATGGGGTAATGTATTCCCAGAAAGGCTCAGTCCTCAAGCAATGTTTCCCAAGAGTTACTTGAAAAACGAGCTTGAGTCTTTGAAGAGGGAGAAGTGTGATGAAAGGAGATACTGCCAGCATAGCTAGCTGGAGTTTTGTAAATAACTCACTGGTGAATATCGAAATGATTTATACAAGATGCTTGTTACAAATGTATTAGAACTGTATACCATGCTTATATCAAACTGCTTGTACAGATGCATGTGCTGAAAAGGTACTTGCAAAGTGCTGTTTCAAATGTAACCACAGTGTGCCCTACTGGAAGAGAACAGACATGTACATGCACTACTGTAACTGTTGAAATGTATATAGTTTAACGGTGGAAACTGGAACACATGAGGTTAACCAGTTCAAACTTCAGAAAAATAACAAATTAAATTACTTTATGGCTAGGTGAAAAAAGACTATCTTTCAGTTTTCAATGCAGCGAGTGAATGTCTGTACTAAACTTTCTATATTGTCTTTAGGGTGAACTAATTACTAGTCTTGAAAGCATGAAGGAATGCAATTGTTTTATAACTTCCAGCATCTGCCAGAGATCTGAGGAAACGCTCTTGTCTATATTTCTACAGGCAGATGCTAAATGTTACCATCTGCCATAAATAGTCATTTTGCCTGGGAACTAAAAGTTGTATGACAAGTGATGTCATTCTGCAAGCTATCCCAGCAGTAATATTTTAGATTAGGAAATTGCACTGGATGTGGAGAGCTGCATCTGGAAATACTGTGTACTTGTCATCCTCTCTGTGAATGTCCCCTACTGTTGCCAGTGGTGAGAACTGAGGCTCCTTGATTACCGGTGGGCTCCTTGATTACTGGTAGAGTGGAGGGCCATCACATGTCCTATGCAAACTGCTTCAAGGCCCTATCCCTGTATTCTCTCCTACAGGCTGAGGGGGAGATCTATACCAGGCATACAAGGTATTGTCAAACCCCACCCTGACGGACCTCTTGCACATCTGCGAAACAAACAGCACCAGAAATATCTCTAAGTACTTAACCCTGACCTGTGATATAAACAGAACCTGGACAGACAGATATGCATCCAAGACACTACCCCTTCTCTAGAACACGTCCCCCAGCCATGTAAAGCAGAGTTCTTCTCTAACCCAATTCAAGGTTAAGGTTAACTGGATGGGGAACAGGAAATTCATCCCTGGTTTGGCATCTGTCACTTATGGACATAGCCTATAAATGGTTCCTCTCCCAAGCCCCTGTTTCACATCCCAAACCCTTACTTACACTTTCAAGGGTACCAGAACTTGTCACTATGGCATGTACGGCTAGGCTTAAAAAGATCCTTGCTAGCCTAGTATACACCTATGAATAAATGTCATTTGCAGAAAGTACACATGTATGTAGATTGTGTATTCACTGTTGCAGTCATTACATTTGAGTTATCTGCTTGGAGGTAGCCCTCAAGTCGGCTTGATTAACGAAGTCTTGGGTCCTGCGTCTGTTGCTGTCTCCTTCCGTGACGTCAGGTCATCAGGGGTATAACACATGCAGCAGACGTCTTTACATCAGTTTTTCTTGCCCCAGATGTCAGGTGCCCCCCTAATAGGAAGCAATTAAGTCTAAAAATACAAGGTTATACCTCAAACAAAAAAGCAAATGCACCAAAAAGCTTTTAAGCATTGAAAAGGAGAGAAGTTACAGCCAAACGAAGTCAGGAGGCTGGAGGGAGGGTATCTAGGACTGCAACAGTGAATACACTCCATCTACATTTATGGTAAGTGTACACAACTGTACTAGGTTCTTAGTGTTTCACTGTTGCAGTCGTTACATTTCAGTAGATTCTCAAAGCTAAGGATGGGAGGAGGAATTTAAATTGCATTGGGATGGGAGGAGGAATTTAAATTGCATTGGGATCAGCTATTAGGCCCTGCAAAACTGTAGTGGCAAAGCCAGCTCTGGATTTAAAGAAAATTGGCAAATGGTAATGCTTAGTGAGTCAGTACAGAGCTCCAGGTAGCAGCTTCTAGGATGTCCCTGGTAGGTACGCCTCTGAAAGGCTGTCTAGGTAGATGCAGCCTTGATTAAGTGGGATATGATCCCCTGTGGGATAGGTTTTCCAAGGTGCTTATAGCAGAAGAGAATGCAATGGCCTATCCATTTGGAGATGGTTCGCTTTGAAATAGCCTTCCCCTCTGTCCCTGCAGCAAATGCCAGCAGCAGTTCAGGTTTCCTTTGAGATTTAGACCTGTCCAAGTAGAATCTAAGTTGTCTGTGCACATCTAATGAGTGCAGTATCCGTTCCCCTTTCTGTGGATTAGGAAAGAAGGTAGGCAAATGAATGGACTGATTAAAGGCCACACTTGATACCACCTTTGGCATGAAAGAGGGATTGGTCCTGAGGGACACCCTGTCCGCATGAAAGATGATGAAAGGCTCCACTGCCATAAGGGTCTGTAATTCAGATAACCTTCTTGCTGGAGTGATGGCTAAAAGGGAAGCTGTTTTCCAAGAAAGGAATTTTAAATCTGCAGTAGCAGCTGGCTTGAAAGGAGGAAGGGTGAGTTTCTCCAATACAAAGTTAAGGTCCCAGGCTGGAGTTGGAGCTCTCTTGGGTGGTAAATTTTTGACCCCTCTGAACTGCTTGAGCAGTGGAAGAGAGGAGGGGAGGTTCTGATATGAGCTGAAATGGCTGAGGCATGAATTTGAGGAAAAAGGCAGGCCCTTGTGAAGCATCTTAATTAAGGATTGTAAAATCTGAGGTAAATTGGGCACTGCTGTGCTCATCCCTTGAGATTGGTTCCAGGCACAGAATCTTTTCCATTTCTCAGCATAAGATTTTCTAGTACTAGGCCTCCTTGCCTCTAAAATGACATCCATCACTGGTTTACTGAGGGATGATAAAGGAGAGCTTAGGTAATTAGCCAGGCTGCTAAGTTCAGTGTTTGAAACTGAGGGTGCAGGGTAGGAGTCTGAGGCAGGTGCCATGGGGCCAACAGTGACACTGTGCAGGAGGGGGGTACCAGTGTTGGTATGGTCAAGCTGGTGCAATCAAAATCATCCTTGGTTTGTCTAGTTTCATCTTTAGTAGTACTTTGGGCAGCAGAGGAGGAAAGGCATAAACTGATCCACTTTTCAAGTTTGTGGGGAGACCTTGTACAGAATTTTCCAATTGATAGTTCTGGGGAGAGGTAAACAGGTCTGTATCTGGGCTCCCCATTTGCTTGTCAACATGTTGAAAATCCTTGGTTCCAGTTTCCACTTGTGTGGGTCCATGAGGGTTCTTAGTCCATCTGCCAGTGTATTTAGATGTTCTTCGTTTCACTGTTGCAGTTACATTTGGGTAATCTGCTGGCAGGTTGCCCTCAGTTGGCCTGCGTTGGTTCCATGACGTCAGGTTGTCAGGGGTATAATACATGCAGCCGATGCTATTACATCAGTCTTTCTTGCCGCGCGGTGCCAGAAGCTGTTGGCAAGTGCCAGTCTACCGACTCCTGAAATTTTAGTTTCAGATCCGAAGTCTTCAACTAAAGAGCTAAGTACCCCATTGGGGAAACTTTCTTGCTCCTTACAGATGTCAGTAAAAGTTAATAATCGTATTACTTGGGGAAGAAAATACCTCATAAGGATTTTCATTTGTACTGCATTCCTTGCCTAGGCCCTGACCATGACGTACCTTGCTGTCGGTTCTATGCTTTAATCAACGCACTATCTGTCGTTGGTACATTTTTGCTTCTAAATGTTTTGGCTCATGGTTTAATTATCCAGAAATGACATCTGTTAGCAATCCGAACACCGGAATACCTAAAAAAAACTCAAAAGACAAGCCGTTGAGGTCCAAAACTGCCGACAATGTTTCTCCTAAGCCAGTCGCCAGTTCACCGGTACTCTGAGGTGCTTTTGCAGCCCCTGATACCCACTACTTCTGATTCGCAGGCCTCTGAGACCCATTCGGAGTCCGGTATGCTGCGAGATGCTTCAATTATGGAACCTGCAGATGTCTCTACCTTGGATGGGTCTGGAACTGCTGTGCAGGCACCGGCCTCTGAGGGTGTACTCAGGCCTACGGACTTGTATATTAAACCGACGCCATCTACAATATTAAGGCCAAATTCTTGAACTATGTCTAAAAAAATTGATGCCTAGGCCACATGCGCAGGCCCCTATACCTAAACAAATTATCAAAATGGCTGAAGATTTAATTACTCTAATCGGGTAGCCAACCCTCCCCTCTAAGAGGCCTAGGCAAGAAATTAACTGATCCTTCTGAACAGGATTCTACTTCTGACTCTAACAGTAATTGTCTATACCTACTTATGAGGACTCTGATGCAGAGGATTCCATTCCTTCTGCTTCTCCCCCTGAGGATTTTTCTTTTGGGGAAACTTTACATACCTTAAGGGAACATTTCCACTGGGAATGTCAGGATTTTTCTGAATCTAAAGAAGCTTAGGGATTTTTTTCTTCCTCCGCATAGGCCTTTGGCTATACCTCCTGTTCTAGACATTGTTTTCAGAATCTAGTTATGGCTACGGATTCTCTGCCTCTGGCTCCTTAAGCCAGACGGATACTACAGGGTTCCTGACTCCCACAAATTCCTTTTCAAAAATCCTCCCACAAATTCCTTTTCAAAAATCCTGTTGCTGATCCTGAAACCATTTCTCAGCCCCAAGGACATTAAGGCTTCTGCTAAAAATCCTACCCCTTCTGGTAGAGATTCCAGGGCACTGGATAGATGAGGTAAGAAGGTCTACACTTCTGCAACCTTGGCAATCAAGGCTTTAAACTGTCAATTCCATATGCTAAAATAGCAGCATATCATGGGACTGCTTAAACAGAAAATGATTTCTGACTGCGTGGAAAAGATTTACAGGATCTATTGCATTCAATTGAACAAGTTACAAAACATACTTTGCAATGTGGTTTTGATTCTTTGGAGACCTCCTGCAGGGCTGCTGTAACTGGGTCTGTGCTAAGAAGGCATGTTTGACTCAGAGCAATCTCTGCCTGATCATGTTAAAGCAAAATTGTTGGATGCTCCTTTGCAACAAGACCGTCCTCTTTGGTAAGGCTGGAGAAGTTCTAAAAAAAAGATGGAAGATAAAGCTAAATCTATGCACACTGTGAAAGATTTCTTACAAGTGCAACCTCCAAGATTTTAGGCACTGGCCTACTAAGAATGGTCCTTTCTAGTTCCTTCAAGAGCTACTCAGTCATACTCACACATTCCAAAGCCACCAGGTTTCAAGGGACTTTCAGAACAAAGCAAAAGGGTGCCTCTTCCAAGTCTGGAAACAAGACACCTACCTATGATAAGCAGTCTCAATGACTTCCCCCTACACTTACCAAGCACTTGCCTTTTAGCCACCCATTTGGGGGGAAAACTGCCTCTTCATGCAAAAAACTGGCAACTTATAACCCAGGACAAATGGGTTTTAAATATAGTATCCCAGGCATACAGATTTCATTTCCACACGTTGCCAACTCCAAACGGATGGCCAGACCTGCCCCCAAATCAGTGGGCAGAGGCCTAGAAAAAAGTACTTTCCCTCATGAGCATGGGGGCTATTCAATTCGTACCAGAAGAGGAAAAGGGACAAGGTTTCTATTCAAGACTTTTCCTGGTACCCAGGAAAGACAAATCATGGCGTCCAATTCTGGACTTGTCTACTCCTTTCTGGACATCCCAAATTCAAGATACTGACTCTTCACCAGTTACTTCCTATGCTAGGCAAAGATGCCTGGTTGGCAACTAGATTTAAGAGGCTTACCTGCATATCCCAATCGGGGAATCTTGCAGAAGATACCTCCGCTTCAAAGCAGGCTACTTGCATTACCAGTTCTCTGCATTGCCCTTTGGCTTATCTACTGCCCCCAGGGTCTTTACAAAGTGCCTGGCTCAAGTAATTGCATTTTGCAGGCAAAGACCTATTCAAATATATCCATACCTGGACGATTGTCTAATTCAGGCAGAAACCAAGGACATTCTTCTAAAACATCTGGCGTTTTGTAAAGGTTTCTAACTTGTCTAGGGTACACTAAATGAAAAAAAATCACAACTGGTACCCTCAGAAAATTACTTTCCTGGGTGCAAGCTTGAATACAACTACCCAGATGGCTTTCCTTATGCCAGAAAAGCAAATTAATTTGGTAACTTCAAACAGGTGGCCGCAAAAACACTGCTTTCTGCAAGGCAAATACTGGAAGCCATGGCCTCCTGCATTCTTCTAATTCCATATGCAAGACTGCATATGAGGAAACTTCAGTGGTATTTAAAAAGTCTATGGAGTCAACATTGTCAGCCTGGAAACGATTCCTATCATGCCTTGCCTGCACCTAGAGTTCCTATGGTGGGCAGAGGCCTGCCACCAGAACAAGGGACTGCCATTCACACCACCTCCTGCTGCCCAAACCCTAACTACAGATGCATCAGACTATGCATGGGGTGCTCCTCTGGCAGGGAAGTGCAGTCAGGGAAAATGGAGCCCAAATCAAATGCACCTTCATATAAATCAAAGAAATGCTAGCTGTGCAGAATGCACTGACAGCCTTCAAGGACAATTACTGGTAAAGACTGACAACAGCATGGTTGTGGTACATAAACAAGCAGGGGGGTACACACTCCTACCCCCCTCTGCAGACTAGCCATGGCATTGTGGAACACGGCCTTGAGCTATCAAGTAAACTACAAGCTCAATTCCTGCCAGGAAAGCTGAATACTCTGGCAGACGAACTAAGCAGAAATCTCATGGACCCTCACTAATGGAAATGAACCACGGATTTTCAACATGACACGCAAATGGGAGAACCCAGACACGGATCTTTTTGCCTCGCCCCAGAACGATCAGTTGGACAAATTTTGCACAAGAACTCATCGCAAAAAAAATGGGAAGTGGATGCTCTGTCCTTCAGCTGGAAGAACCTATGCCTTCCCCCTCAGCCTCTGCTCTCCAAAGTTCTATAAGTCAAGCAGGACAAACCAGAAATGATTTTGATTGCTCCAGACTGGCCTCTACAACACTGGTACCCACTCCTGCAGTGTCACACATTTCACCATGGCACCTGCCTCAGACACCTTCCTTAGTGTCTCAGCAGAACAACCAAACTCTGCACCCTCAGTTCCAAACTTTGAATCTTGCAGCCTTAGCATCCCCTCAGCAAACCTGTGATGGATGTAATCTTGGAGGCGAAGACCTAGTATTAGAAAATCTTATGCTGACAAATGGAAAAGATTCTGTACCTGGAATCCATCTCGAGGGATAAGCACAGCAGTGCCTAACATTAGTCAGATTTTGCAATACTTAACTGAGATGCTTCACAAGGGCCTGTCCTTTTCTTCCATAAAAATCCATGCCTCAGCCATTTCAGCTCATTACAACACAGAACCTCCCCTCTTCTATCACACTCTGCTAAAGCAGCATCTCAGAGGGGCCAAAAACTTAAGACCACCCAGGAGCTCCATCCCCTGCCTGAGACCTTAATTTTGAATTGAAGAAACTCTCCCCCACCTTTCAAGCCAGCTGCTATTGCAGACGTAAAATTTATCTCCTGGAAAACAGCTTTCCTTTTAGCAGTTTCAGCTAGAAGGATTTTCTGAATTACATGTTATGGCACTGGAGCCTTTCATCACTTTTCATGCGGACAGGTTTCTTTCAGGACCAACCCATCCTTCATGCCTAAGGTGGTATCCAGTGTGGCTCTTAATCAGACCATTCATTTGCCAACTTTCTTTCCCAATCCACAGAACAAGGGGGAGCAGATTCTGCATTCATTGGATGTACACTGACAACTTAGATTTTACTTAAACAGGACTAAATCAAATCTGAAAAGAATCTGAACTGCTGGTAGCATTTGTTGCAGGGGCAGAGGGAAAGGCTATTTCAAAACAAACCATTTCCAAACGGATAAGCTATTGTATTTCTTGCTGTAAGCACCATGGAAAAACTATCCCCCAGGGGATAAGATCCCATTCCACCAGGGCTGTTTCTACTTCAACAGCCTTTCTCAGAGGTATTCCTACCAGGGATATTCTAGAAGCTGCTACCTGGAGCTCAGTTCATACTTTCACCAAACATTAACATTTACCACTTTTCTCTAAATCCAGAGCTGGCTTTGCCACAGTCTTGCAGAGCCTTATAGCTGGTCCTAACTCCTCCCAACCATAGCTTTGGGAAACTACCCAAATGTAATGACTGCAACAGTGAAACATGAACGTAATACAGTTGTGTACACTTACCATAAATGTAGATGTTAGTGTATTCACTGTTGCAGTCCTGGTTACCCTCCCTCCAGCCCCCTATTTTTCTCTGGCTATACTTCCACTTTTGCTATGCTTAATAAACATTTTGGTGTATTTGCTTTTGGTTTGAGGTATATTTTTGTTGTATTTGCTCCCCATTTGGGGGGCACCTGACATCTGGGGCAAGAAACTGATGTAATGGCATCTACTGCATGTATTATACCCCTGATGACCTGACGCCATGGAAGAAGGGTCAGCAACCGACAGGACCCAAGACTGTTAACCAGGCCGACTGAGGGCAACCTGCCAGCAGATTGCCCAAATGTAATGACCAACAGTGAATACACTCAGTTATGGTAAGTGTACACAACTGTACTTCCTGGCAGGAAATGAGCGTGTAGATATACTTGGTATCTCAAGGCTGTTCCACAATGTCATGGCTAGTCTGCAGAGGGGGTAAGAATTTGTACCCCCCTGCTTGTTTATGTACCACATAACAGTGGTGGTGTCAGTCTTACCATTAATTGTACTGGAAGAATGTGGTCCTTGAAGGCTGTCAGAGCATTCTGTACAGCTAACATTTCTTTGTGAAGGTGCATTTGAATTGGGTTCCATTTGCCCTGAATGCACTTCCCTGCCAGGTGCGCCCCCCCCCCATGCATTTAGTCTGATGCGTCTGTTAAGGGTTTTGGTGGCAGGGGGTAGTGTGAATGATGGTCCCTTGTTTTGGTGGCAGGCCTCTGCCTACCAAAGAAACTCTAGGCGTAGACGAGGAATGACAGGAATCCTTGCTTCAGATCCTGAGTGACAGCATGGGCTTTAGATGCCATTCTTTCCTCGTATGCAGTCTTGCATATAGAATTAGAGGAATGCAGGAGGCCATGAACATCAAGGCTTGTAGTACTTGCCTTGCAGATAGCAGGGTTTTTGTGACCACTTATTTGAAATAGGTTGTCAAGTGAATTTTCTATGGCGTGAAGAAAGCCATCTGTGAAGTTGTATTCAAGCTTGCTCCCAGGAATATAATTTGTTGGCAAGGTACCAGGTGGGATTTTTTTTGTTTGTTTATGGTGTACCCCAGACAAGTTGGCACCCACTGTACAAAAGCCAGATTCAAGTGTCCTGGTTTTCTGCCCAAATTAGGCAATTGTCCAGGTATTGGTATATCTGAATATTTCTTTGCCTGCAAAATGGAATGACTGGAGCTAGGCACTTTGTGAATACCCTGGGCACAGTAGATAAGCCAAAGGGCAGTGCAGAGAACTGATAGTGCATGTAGCCTACTTTGAACTGCATGTAGCCTACTTTGAAGCGTAGGTATCTTCAAGATTCCCTGATTGGGATGTGCAGGTACGCTTCCTTTAAATGTGTCGCTAACCAGGCAACTTTGCTTGGCATAGGAAACAACTGGTGGAGTCAGCATCTTGAATTTTGGAATCACCAAAAAGGTGTTTAGAGTAGGCAGGTCCAGGATAGGACGCCATGAATTGTCGTTTCTGGGTACCAAGAAAAATCTCTAGTAGAAACCTTGTCCCTTTTTCTCTTCTGGTACCAACTGAATAGCCCCTATGCTTAAGAGAGTACTTGCTTTTGGGCCTCTGCGCACTGCTCTGGAGGTAGATCTGGCCAACCGCTTGGAGTTGGTGACGTGTGGAAGTGGAATTTGCATCCTTGGGACACTACATTTATTACCCATTTGTCCTGGGTAATGAGTCCCCAGTTTGCATGAAGTGCCATCTTTCCCCCCAAAGGGGCAGTCAGTTGAAGTGCTTGGAAGTTTTAAAAATACGTCATTGAGACAGTTTACCATAGGGGGGAGTTTTATTACTCCCAAATTTGGAAGTGGAGGCCCCCCACTGCTTAGTCCTGTGCGTCCCCTGGGACTGAAGCCTGGGTGCTGTGCTGGGTATGGGTTTGGACTGAAGATCTGGAAGAAGCAGGAAAGGACCAGTTCTTAGGCCAATGCCTACTAAATCTTGGTGGTTGCACTTGTAAAAAATCTAACAGATTTCATAGGTTTAGCTTTTTCCTCCATCTTTATAAACTTCTGTCTTGTTGCCAAGCAGGTGTCCCTGATTTAAGGAAGCATCCAGTAATTTAGCTTTAACATCTGGCAATGATTGCTCCTTAAGCCAAGCATGCCTTCTAAGTACGGAACCAGTGACTGCAGCCCTGCAAGATGCCTCTAGTGAATCAAAACCACATTGCAATGTATGCTTACCAACTTGTTCAGCAGAATGCATAAAATCATGTAAATCCTTATTTTCAGCACAATCATGATTAAACATTTTCTGTTTAAGCAATCCATTAATATGCAGCTGATACTTTAACATATGAAACTAGCAATTCAAGACCCTAATGGCCAAAGTTGCAGAAGTGTGTACCTTCTTACCCCATCTATCCAGCGCCCTGGAGTCAGAGGGGGTAGGATTTTTGGCAGTAACTTTAATGCCCTAGGGTCCCTGTGAAATGGTTTCAGGATCCGCAGTAGGATTTTTGAAAAGGAACTTGCAAGAGTCAGGAACCCTGGTTTTCTGGAAGCAGGAGGTAGTCAGAGGCCATGCTAGATTCCAAAAAGGCATCAACAATGTCCAGTACAGGAGGTATAGCTAAAGGCCTGTGCTGAGGCAGGAGTAAGAAATTCCTAAGCCTCTTTTTAGAATTAAGAGAAATCCTGACTTTCCCAATGAAAAAGCTCCCTGAGAGTATGCAAGGTTTCACAAAAAGAGAAATCCTCTGGGGGGGGGGGGGAGCAGAGGGGAATAGTCCTCAGCATCAGAATCCTCATGGGTAGATGAGGGTAAATCCTGGTCATCAGAGGAAACAGAAATTTCAGAATCCTGGTCCGAAGTATCCTAAGCAAACTCGGTCCTAGATCTCTGAGGGGAACGTTGGCTTCCCCTGATTAAAGTAAGGTCTTCAGTCATTATTTGTTCTTTAGGTATAGATGCCTGACCATGCCATCTGGGCGTCCGTTTTCTAGGCATGGGTTGAGTTTTAGACCTTGAAGAAGATGGCGTCTGTTTAATATGCAAGTCAGTAGGCCTGAATACACCCCTAGAAGCCAGTGCCTGCACAGTGGCTCCGGACCCATCCAAGGTAGAGATCTGCAGCTTCCACAGTTGAAGCATCTTGCGGCATACCGGACACCGAATGGGTCTCTGAGGCCTGCAAATCGGGGGCTGCGAAAGCACCTCACTGTACTGCCATACTTGGCGGCCTGTCTCTATCTTTGCGTTTTTTCAGAATGTCGGTAGTTGGATGGCTTCCCGAAGACATCAGGATAATTGAACCGAGCACCAAAACATTTAGAAGCGAAAATATACCGACAGTTTGTGGTTTAAATAAGGCACAACTGACAGTGAGGTACGTTGTGGTCAGGGCCTAGGCAAGGAATACAGTACAAATGAAATACCTTGAGGTATTTCCTTTCCACAAGAAATGCAATTTACTTTTACTGACATCGGTTTAGAGCAAAGTTTCCCCAACTGGGTACTTGGCTTTTAGTTGAAGATTTTGGTTCTGAAACTCAAACGAAAATTTCAGGAGTCTGCTGACCTGGCACTTGTGAACTGCTTTAGGCACCACACGGCAAGAAAGACTGATGTAATGGCGTCTGCTACATGTTTTATACCCCTGATGACCTGACATGGAAGGGACAGCAACCGACGCAGGACCCAAGACTTTGTTAATCAGGCTGAGGGCTACCTGCAAGCAGATAACCCAAATGTAATGACCAACAGTGAAACACTGAACATCTGCCCTAGTCTCCAAGATATTGATGTGAAGATTGACCTTTCTGGGTGACCAAGTTCCTTGGGCAGTCTTCCCTTCAAAATGCCCAAACTCCAACAAAAGGGTCATGGTTACTATAGCCACCAGTAGATCCATCTGGAATTGACATGTTTCTGTCACTGAAGGAGACTTTATCCACCATGAGATTTTTCTGCAGAATCGAGTGGGACGGATTTTTGTATACAGCAGAGGGATGTTTTCATGCCACTGCACTGCCGAAAGCCATTGAAGCGCACTCATATAAAATCTGGTTAGTGGAGCCACTGAGGCTAAAAACCATTACACCTAAAAGGCGGAGAGTCAAGTCTTGCCAGACCAGAAGGGTGTTGGAATACTTGGATGGCTGTGCAATTTAGGGGGATCACTCTGGAGTGGGGGAGTTTGGCAAACTTAAATACAGACTACATCCAATAAATTCTGTTTGAGTTGGGACAAGATGACTTTTGGGTAGGTTTACTTTGATCTCTAGATCTTGCTAAACATGGAGCAGAAGGTCTAAGTGATTAAATAGCGGACACTGGAGGTAGAAATATGGAGCCAATCAAGATTAGGAAAAAACCTAGATCCCTAACAGGTGAAGATGTGCTGCCACCATCTTGGTAACACCTTTGGGATTGCAGTGATTCAAAGTCAAAGCTTTGAATTGATAATGACTGCCCCCCCCCCCTCAAATGACAGAAATGGAGGAATCTCCTTGAATCTTCTATCTTTACGTGATAGTATGTATCCTGGTGAGTTAGAGCACATCAATCATCCTTAATCAGCAGAGGCAAAATGGACTGAATTGTGACCATCCAGAATTTTGTCTGTTTCACAAATTGGTTTAAATAACTTCAGTCCAGCATGGGTCTAAGTTCCCTATCTTGGGTACAAATAGACTCCAGACTCTAATTGGTCTTTCAGGGATAGTTGGATGTCTCTTCCTTAGCAGCTTGGAAACTTATGCTACTGGGTTTCCAATGAGTAGGTGGAACATCAGGAACTTTTTTACTGCAGAAAGGGGAATTGAACAGCCTCTGGAAATTATGCTTAGTGCCCAAGAATCGGCTGTTTTGCCAGGCTTGGAGGTGCATGCATAACCTCCCCCCTCCCAACTGCTGCACTCTGGATCCTTCACGAATGATGACAGGGCTTCTCAGTAAAGACTGAAAATCCTGGTTGTGCAGTCCACCTCTGCATCTAGGGGAATGTCCACTACAATTGCTTCCTCTGCTATGAGTCTAACCCCAGGATTATCTTGATAAAAATTCTGACTTCTGGAACCACATTTTCTTTCCAGCTCTTTGATTTCTAGAAAAGGTTCTCTGAGGGATCAATAAATGATTCCCAATGCAGAGACTTACCACCTTGTCTACTCCTGATTAATGTATCTTTTACCTTTGGTCCAAAATAAAGTGGAGCCATCAAAGGGGGGCATTGACAAAGGACAGCTTTCTGCAAAATCACAGGTGCATGCTGATTCATGGTGATGTCAGTGCCTGCTGCCCTAACCATACCATCAGCTGCATTAGAAAGCAGTCAAATGGCTGTTGGAAATGGACAAAGTTAAAAAGCTGAGTTCACTGTCTTCTGAAAATCCATAGACAAGTTACCTGAGAGACTTGGAAAGCTCTTTGGTCAAGTCTCTCTGAAATCTAGTAACATGTGCCAAACAATTCAGTACCCTAAATACGAAAGTAGCTGGAGTACATCCTTTTCCCAAACCAGTCTAGCTCTATACTCGTTAGGGGGATCAACCAAGGAACTTTCCTCAGACTGTTCCATTTTAGTGACCGCCACTACCACCATCACATCTACAGATGAACCTTTGATCTTGCGTTTCCTTTCCTTTGGTGCAGCCAATAACCTGTTTTTAGGATCCTTCCATGTCCAATGACCTATGAGGTCTGAAGTTTGGTAGAGAAGGATGAAGGCTGCCAGCCTAGCCAGATAGAATTTTACAGATAATTCTGATATTTGTAAATATGAATGTAAACTACAGGCTTCTTTTAAATGTTAAGAAATACTGTTACATGTGGAACTGGAAATGTGACTGTGCACTCTACTGACCAAAGTAAAGCATGTGGTGACCCTGCGAAGTACAGTGGTGCCAAAGTCTAGATGAAGAAATTCTTTCCATTGTTTTAACAAAGAGTTAAATTGCTAGATTTAAACATGCAAATGTACTTTTATTGCTGTGTTCCTGACCAGCTGCAAGATCAAGTGTAGCCTGGGCACTCAGGGAAAGTAACAGAATGATGTATTGTTTAACAGAACTGTGGTCTCAATTTAAACAGTGAGAACCAGAGATTAAGCATTTTTGTCTATCATCCAACTCACAGCACTGCCTCTTGCTCACACAAGTTATCTTAGACTTGTGTTTTATGGCTAGAAAAAAGATTCGACAAGTTTTTCTGTGATGTAAAACTACTACTGAATTTAAGTATTTGTGTGATCTCTGAACTCTTGACTAGCACTGACTGTAGTAAAAAGTGTTTTCTTGTGGTTTTGATTATTAAATACCTCAACCTTTTAACTGTGGCTGGTTTGTGTAGAGAAGTTAAGCTCTAAGAGTACATTGCATGTATTTAAGGATCCTGTACCAGCTCACTCCAAGCCTTGACTGTCCTACTACCAGTAGGATAATACTGCACAGTAATAATTGGACACCCTTGAGTAGCTGATTATTAGCTGGGTGGCAAGTGGTACTACCTTATAGTCTGGGTAAAAGGGGCATAGCTGGAGAACCTGTGCCAGCCTTCCCCAGAAGTGCCTGTGGTTGTATAAATTATCTGTGTATGGCAGCTACTTGGGTAGGGACACGAAGCACTGGTTGGACAGAGGGTGCTGGAGATTTTAGCTTGCCCAGCAAGGCTGAGATTTGGACCCTATAGCTGTGCCAGTGGGAAGACTTACTGGGGACCAAGAGCAGCGACCAGCCCCACACTGACTATGATCTATGTGCTCTTAAGGGAAATTGCACTTTCGTGTATGAGGAAAGGATAACACACACAGTAGACACCCTCTCTGGCGTTAGTGGTGAGGATTGAGGCTCCTTGATTGCTGGGTCAGGGCATGGGCATCACATTAATTGGTGGCAGTGGGGTATCACATTAATTGGTGGCAGTGGTTAGGATATCCACATCACATTGTTTAGCAGCAGTGGGATATCCACATCAGATATTAATTAGTTGGCAAATACGAATTGGCTTGTAGTGGTGTGGGTAGAGTGAATCCTGTAGCCTGTGTACAGTGAGCTTTGAAGGTGTTTTACTCTAAAACAGACATGCAGTGAGTACTCAGAGTTCAGATCACAATTGTTTTATTTCTTTTGTTAGCTTAGCTAGTCACGGTGAACAGGCAGCATATCAGCAGAGGAGTATGGAAAGATGACAAGGAGCCAGCTGGCCAAGATGTGCCAGGCTAGGGGACTGGTGCATGGAAAAGTAGTTTTGTATCTACCATAAATGTAGATGTAGTGTATACACTGCTGCAGTTATTACGCTTGGGTTATCCTGCTGTCAGGCGGTTCCCCAGTCGGCCTGAGTTCCAAAGTCTTGGTCTGGCGTCGATTGCTGTCATCACCTCCCTGATGTCAGTGCGACGGGTATATAAGATGCAGCAGACGCCATTTTCTATACTCCCTATAGATAGTAAGGGTAGAAGACATGGGTACTTACCAGCCAGTAAGAGGGAAAGGAGGGAGGGTAACCTGGACTGCAGCAGTGTTTACACTCGAACATCTACATTTATGGTAGGTACAAAACTGTACTATGTTCATTGTGTTACACTGCTGCAGTCATTCCCATAACTGCATTAGGGGTGGCTATAAGGCCCTCCAGTACTTCAGTGGCGAAGCCAACTCTGGATTTAGAGTATAGAGGCAGATGGTAATGCTTGGTGAAGGTAGGTATGTACAGAACTCCAAGTTGCTGCTTCCAAAATATCCTTGGTAGGTACTCCCCCGAGGTAGGCAGTTGAAGTGGCTGTTGCCCTGGTGGAATGAGATCTAATGATGCTAGGTACAGGTTTTCCATGGTATGTGTAGCAGAAACGTATGCAATGTGCTATCCATTTTGAAATGGTCTGTTTTGAAATGGCTTTTCCCTGTGCTCCTGCAGCATATGCTACCAATAATTGCTCATTTTCTGAAAGCTTTGGTTTTGTCCAAGTAGAAGCGTGACTGAATGTCCAAAGAGTGCAGTAGTCTCTCCCCTTTATTCTGTGGTTTAGGATAAAAAGCTGGCAGGTGAATAGTTTGGTTTAGAGCCACACTGGATACCACCTTTGGCATAAATGTAGCGTTAGTTCTTGGACACCCTGTCCTGGTGGAAAATGAGGAAAGGTTCCACTGCCATTAGTGCCTGTAATTCTGAAACTCTTCGTGCTGATGTTGTTGCCAGGAGCAGAGCAGTTTTCCAAGATATATTTTAATTCTGCTGTGTTGGCTGGCTCAAAAGGAGGTAGTCAGTTTTTCCAAAACAAAGTTGAGGTCCCAAGTTGGAGTAGGTGCTCTACGGGGCGGTCTTATGTTTTTAGCCCCTCTGAGGTACTGTTTTATCAGAGGATTAGAGAAAATTGGTGGATCCGTGTTGTAATGAGCAGAGATGTGGATCTTGGATGAGGCGAGGCCTTTGTCCAGCATCAGTTAAGTATTGTATCTGAGGAATGTTTGGGACAAAAGGGTCAAGGCTGTGAGCTCTGTTCCAGGAACAGAATCTCTTCCATTTATACGAATAAGCTTTCCTGGTACTTGGCCTTCTGGCCTCCAGAATGACATCTCTCTCAGCTTTGGAGAGAGGCATTGCTTGCTTGACTAAGGAATCTTCCATGCAGCTAGGTTTAAGGTCTTTAGCTGGCTGTGTAGTATTTGATTGTTGTGCGGAGTCAGCAGATGTGGGATTTGAGGCAAAATCCAGGGTGGTTCTTGTGCTAAGCTCCTTAAGATTGGGTACCAGTGCTGGCGTGGCCAGTCTGGTGCAATCAGGATTATCTTTGGCTCTTCTTGCCTGGCTTAAGAGTACCTTTGGCAGGAGAGGTAGTGGCGGGAAAGTGTATACTTGTAGGTTCTCCCAGCTGAATGAGGGCATCCACTTTCCATGCTTGTGGATGGTGACTCCTTGTGCAGAATTTTTGTAGCTGGCAGTTTATTTGTGGATTTAATTCCCATTCATGGGGATCCATGATTCTGCTAGTCTGCCAGTGCGTTTTTCTTTCCTGGCAGGAATTGCACTTGCAGATGAACTTGAAGGTTTATAGCTGTGTTCCACAAGGTCATGGCTTGTCTGCATAGGGGGTAGGAGTGAGTGCCCCCTTGCTTATGTACCACAACTGTGGTGTCTGTCTTTATTAGTAGTCCTGGATGCAGCAGGACCTTGAAAGCTATAAGGGCATTTTGTACAGCTAGCATCTTTTTGATTGATGTGAAGATGCCTTTGTTCTGCGGGCCACGTGCCCTGAATACATTTGCCTGCCATGTGCACCCCCAGGCATAATCCGATGCATCTGTTGTCAGTGTTTGCCTGGCTGTGGGTTGTGTAAAAGGCTGTCCCTTGTTGAGGTGACAAGCTTGAGCCCACCATTGAAACTCCTGTTGAAGGCATGAGATTAGTGGTATAACGGTTTCCAAACTTTGACAGCAAGACCATACATTCTGTAGGTACCATTGTAGTTTCCTCATGCAGTTTGGCATATGGAATTAGTATGCAGGATGCCATGTAACCCAAGGCCTGCAGAATTTTGCTTGTAGGGGGTTGGGTCTTTGTTGCCATCAACTGAAAGTATTGAGTCAGTTGTCTTTGCTTGTCTGGCGTGAGATAAGCCATTTGGGCCGTTGTGTTCAGTCTGGCACCTAGGAATATAATCTTTTGAGGGCACTAGTTTTGATTTCTTTTCATTTACTGTGTACCCCAAGCAACTAACTTTTTTTTTTTTACAAACGCCAGATACTTTAGAAGAATGTCCTTGCTCTCTGCTTGAATCAGGCAGTCGACCAGGTACGGATAAATTTGAATTTCCTTCTGTCTGCAAAATGCAATTACTGGTGCCAGGCACTTTGTGAAAGACCCTGGGCGCAGTAGATAAGCCAAAGAGCAGTGCAGAGAATTGGTAGTGCATTGAACCAGCTATGAATGAGGTATCTTCTGCAGTTTTGTCTGATAGGGACATGCAGTATGCCTCTTTGAGGTCCAAAGTCACAAGCCAAGCTTTCTTGCCCAACATGGGAAGAAGCTGCTGTAAATTCAACATTTTAAATTTCAGAACATCCAGGTAAGTGTTTAGAGATGAAATATCCAGAATGGGCCTCCAGGCTTTGTCCTTTCTGGGTACCAGAAAGAGTAGAATCCTTGTCCTTGCTCCTGTGATGGTACCTTTTGAATAGCTCTGATATCCATGAGTGCTGTAATTTGTTTTTGAGCCTCTGCCTGTTGATTTGGTGGCAGATTTGGCATTCTTTTTAACCTTGGCAGAGTGTGAAAGTGGAACCTGTAACCTTGAAATACAATGAGAACCCATTTGTCTTTGGTGATTTGCCAATTTCCTCCCAAGGGGGATGCCAAGAGGAATGTTTGGCAGCTGTAGTGGGAAGTCATTGGAGCTGCTTTTTATATGGTTGGGGCCTGTCTTCCCCTTTCTGGCCTGATGCAACTCCTTGTAGAGACCTATAAGGACCTTGTGTTTGACCTCTACCTCTTGGACGTCTATCTTCCCCTTTGAGGTCTGTCTAATTGGAAAGGACCAATTCTTAGTTGGCCGGTTTCTGCTAAATCTAGGAGACTGTACCTGTAAGAAATCCTTCACTGTTTGCATAGATTTTGCCTCCTCCTCCATTTTCTTTAATACCTCTTCTGCCTTAATTCCAAATAACACATCCTGCTGCAAAGGTGCATCCAATAATTTTGCTTTAACATGATTTGGTAACGTATTCTTTTAACCAAGCATGTCTTCTAATGACAGAGCCTGTAACTGCTGCTCTGCAGGAGGCCTCTAGAGAATCAAAACCACATTGCAAAGTTTGCTTTCCCACTTCAGCTGCATGCAATAAATCCTGCATCTCTCTCAAAATTAGGATCTGATTCTGGTAGCATTTTTGTTTTAACTGACAGTAAAAAATTGCTGATATTTTAGCATGTGAAACTGCAATTTAAGGCTCTCATTGCTAAAGTTGCAGACGTATATACTTTCTTTCCCCATCTGTCTAATGCTCTGGAATCTGTCAGACTGAACTGGATTCTTGGCTGATGAGGCCTTAACTCCTTTGGGTCCCTGAAAAATAGTTGCAGGGTCAGCTACAGGGCTTTTATACAGAAATTTGTGAATCAGGGACTTTGTAGTATCTGTCAGGTTTAACAGGGGCTGGAGGTAAGGAATCCGGATTTAAGCTGAATTCATTATACAAATCATCCACTATCCAACACTGGTGGGATAACAAGGGGTCTTTGAGGTAATAAAAGGAAGTCCCTGAGCCTTTTCTTGGATTCTGAGTAATCCTGGCCTTCCCAATGGAAATGCTCCCTCATGGTATGTAGGGTTTCCCCAAAGGAGTAGTCCTCAGGTGGTGAGGCTGATGGAATTGATTCCTCAGCATCAGAATACTCATAATGGGGTAAAGAGTATCCTAGGTCTGAGGATCCATCAGAAGAGATGGACACCTGGTCGAATGAGTCCATCTGCATCCTGTCTAGGCCTTTTATCGGGGGGGGGGATGGGACCCCCTGATCAGAATGATTAGGTCTTCGGCCATTTTGAGCATTTGTTTTTAGGCATGGAGGCCTGCCCTGGAGAATGCTTTGATTTTAAAGGAGGCTTAGACTTGGCTGAGGGTTTAATGCTTAACTGAATAGGTCTGAAGACACCCTCTGAAGTTGTGGGTTGCTCAGCTACTCCGGATCACTCTGAAAGGTTAGTCTCGGAAGGCTGAATAATTTGTGCGTCCGAAGGCCCAGCCATCTCCACGTGGGAGTCTGAGGCGGCCTGTGCTTCTACAGAAGTGGTAGTCAGGGGCTGCGAAGGCGTCTTGCTGAACCTGAGAACTGGCGGCTGGCTTAGAAGAGGCTTCGTCAGTTTTGGGCCTCTGATGTGTATCCTTGGGTCTTTGTGCTTTTTGTGTATTCCGGAAGTTCCGACTGCATGGTATATTTGAATTTTCTAAAAATGTCGGGCAAAATCAAACTGACGTTTAATAGTGTGCTTGTTAAACCTAGCACAAATCAGACAACCAGTGATGTCGTGGTCTGGGCCTAGGAATGGGATACAATAGGAATGGAAATCCTTGAGGTATTTGCTTCCCACAAGAAAGTTAACTTTTACTTATATTGGTCTGAGGGAGTTTCCCCAATGGGGTACTTAGCTTTGTAGAAGACTTTGGTTCTGGATTCGGAATGAAAATCTCAGCAGACTGCCGACCGGCACTTGCGAACTGCTTTTGCTTCTGGCACCGCGTGGCAAGAAAGACTGAAGAAAATGCTGTCTGCTGCATCTTGTATACCACTGTCACACTGACATCAGGTAGGAGGCGACAGCAACCGACTACATACCAAGATTTTGGAACTCGGGCCGACTGGGGAACTGCCTGAAGGCAGGATAAACCAAGTGTAATGACTGCAGCAGTGTAACACTAACATCCTGAATAAGGCAGACCTTACTGCAGCCTTGGTTACAGCTGCATTAGAAAACTGCAACCAGGAGGACAAATCAGACTGGCAGTGGAGATGCAGTACCCTTGGAGAATGGACAGCTCAACCTTTCTACAGTGGACTTAAAAATCCAGCTGGAGCTAGAGACTTGAGTTGGAGGCCAGGTGTGTAGAATTAGAAGCAAATGAGAGACTGCAGGCTGAGGAGAATGAGAAACTGTTATACCTGCAAGCTGAGGAACAAGAGGCAGAGGCAGCATGAGGAGATGCTGACTCTTCTCCAGAGTCATGGAGGTAACTGGGAAGGGAGTAACTGGACCTCAGAAGCACAAAAGGTCAAAATTTCTTCCACAGTTGAGGGGAATAATTTTGATAGTTTCATATGTTTGTGAGGGTATGTAAACGGTATGAAGTTGACCAAGGGCTCTGGATACGGTTCCTGACCCCCTTACTCCATGGTAAAGCTGTAACTTCTGTCCAAAATGTCTGACGTTGCATGTTTTGATTACACTGCTGTAAAAAATTGTTAGAATTCTTTAAGCTAACGCCTGAAACGTATAGGAAAATGTTTCGTGAGCATAGACCCAAGGCAGATGAAAGCGTGCGTAAATGTTGCTGAACTGAGCACTTATTTCCATAGGTGAATGAGTGGATATTAGGTCACCACTTTTGAAGAGTTGGCAGACCTTTTGGTGAGGGAACAAGCCCTTCGCACTTTGCCCGACGACACAAGGATCTGGTTAACTGATGCACAATGTGCTACTTCAGATGAGTTGGGAAAGAAGGGAGACCTATACCTGGCAAGCAGGGCAGCCCTGCACAAGGGGACTCCCAGTACTGCTCATGGGTATGAAAGAACACATGGGTAGCAGACTGCCACAACAGAATCTTCTAGTAGCAGGGGAAGCCACTAGTCCAGGTACACATCCAGGAGCTACGGTTAAATGTTTTGAATGCAACCAGTGGAGCCATGTGACATACAGGTGTCCAGAGGCAACGTGGGGAGCAAAAGGTGAGGGAGCCAGTAAGTGGGAAAGACAATGCCAGTAGTAGGTTGTCCTGATAAACAGGGGTACTAAACATCCTGCAGATGTCCTGAGAGGGAAGGATTTGGATGAGGCAGTGCCATGTATTTATGCGGCTACACGCAGTCAGGCTAGGAGACTAGCATGTGGGTCTGGTAGCCTGGGAGAGACCCAGTCAGACTGCATACTTGCAGACAGGACTGGTGAGGTGATTACTTCAGGGAGGGAGCTACTCTGCAGCAGTGAGACTGAAGGTGAGCCACAGCTGCTAGTGGGTACTGATGGTCCCTTGGACAGTGACTGTGAAGGTAAAGGTGAGTAGTACCCAGGCTGAGGCACCACTGTCACAGGATGCCAGACTTCTGATGGAACGGGAGTTGGGAAGGGTTACAAGGAGAGGAGACGGGCTCAGCTCTCGGACCCTACATTGCAAGACCTGAAGCAGGTAGCTAGGGAGGCACCTGATTCTCAATGAAAGGGGGATCTGAAAACTGGGACAAAGGGTTACTATACAGAGTGGACCCCTGAGGGAGGGCTAGAAGGTGAGAGAGTACAGCAGTTGGTAGTGCCTAGAGCCCATCTGGTGCTTCTAGCCATAGCCCATGATATTCCCTTTGCAGGTCATATGGGCATAACGTACAAAGAGGCATATTATGCAGAAATTCTATTGGCTTGGAATTTCCAGAGATGCAACAGGGTACTGCAGGACCTGTGAGCAGTGCCGAAAGTTAGGCAAGGCAGGAGACAAGGTGAGAGCTCCTTTGATGCCTTTACCTGTGACTGAGGAGCCATTTCAGAGGGTAGCTATGGAGATTGAGTCCTCTTAGTACCAAACGTTCCACAGGGGAAAGTATATCCTAGTGGTAGTGGATTATGCTACACGATACCCTGAGGCAGTGAAGGTGGCAAATGCTTTTTTCAGCAGGGTCAGTTTCTGAAAAGAAATACTGACTTAAAGGTGCCGATTTCATGTCAGACCTGCTGGCTTGTCTGGAAGTCCTGTGGGATGAAGCACATGAACACCACCCCCTACCATCCCCAGACTAATGGTCTTGTTGAGAGGTTAAACTCTACAATCAAGTCCATGCTGCGGGCATTTGCAGATCAGTTTAAGAGGGAGTGGGACAAAAATATTTGCCCCATCTGTTTACTTGGAGATTCCCCAGGAATCCACAGGTTTTTCATAAATTGAGTTGCTGTGTGGGCAAAGGGTAAGGGGACCTCTAGATTTAATTTGAGATGAGTGGGAAGGCGAGTGCGAGTCTCAAGGAGTCTGTGGCATACATCCTAAACCTAAGGACAAGGCTCAGGGAACTCATGGGCTTGAACCAGGAAAACCTGGCAGAAGCCCAACAGAAAAAGGTGTACGACAGGAATGCTAGAGTATGTTGTGGGGCAGCAGGTAATGCATCCATCTGCAGTCCTTGCAAATGGGTTGTCCTGTCATCAGGCAGCCCTTCGGTCGGCCGGATTCCAAAGTCTGGGTCTGGCCTCGGCTGGTGTCGCACTTCACCCGACGTCATAGCGGCAGTTTTTCAGGTATAAAGGTATCAGCCGACTCCATTTTCCTCAGTCTTTCTTGCCGCGTGGCGCCCGAAGCAGAAGCTGTTCGCAAGTGCCGGTCGGGCAGAACCAGAGATTACTACTAAAAGTACCGAAGACTTCTAAAAAGCTAAGTACCCCGTTGGGGACTCTCTTGCCTCAGCCGATGTCAGAAAAAGTGAATAACTGTAACTTGTGGGAAACAAATACCTCATAAAGATTTCCACTTACTGCTTACCTTGTTTAGGCCCAGACCACGATGTAGCAGGTTGTCTAGCCTGTGCTTCTTTCAACCGATGGACGCTTAGACGTCTGTCGGAATTTGCTGAAGAGTTTTTCGGCTCCGATTTTGCTTACATTATGCAGTCTGATACTCCTACGCAAATTTCTAAAAAAACAAGGAAAAGGACCGACACTCGCGGTCCGCGGTTTCGGCCAAAACCGCAGTTAAGCCAACCGCGAGTGTCTGTTTCGGCTGAAACAGTCCACGGTTCTTCCTTCGGCCGAAAGCTTGCCACTTACCGAGGCCTCATCCAGCCAGGCTGAATCTGCTACTGAAATCCCTCCTGCTCTTGCAGGATCGCAGGATTTATGTGACACTATCCCTTTGGATATTTCTACCCCTGCACGTGGAGCTGCTAGGCCTCCTGCATCCATGTCTATTAAGGCCTTTGCCAGGGCTAAAGCAGCAAAATCTACCAAATCAGTGCCTGCTAAGACCCCCTCTCACAGGCCTAGTTCCAGTTCACAAATGCTTAGTCTAGCAGAGGATCTCATTTCTTTGATCCGGGGATCCCAACCACATCCAGACAGGGCCTCTCACCCTCCTCCAGAGAAGAGGACTAGAGTAGAGCCCCCTGAGCCAGTTTCTTCAGATGGATCCTCTGAGTCAGATAATTCAAACCCTCCAGAGGGCCCCTTTTCTCCTTATGAGGACTCTGATGCAGAAGACTCCATTCCTTCTGCCTCTCCGCCTGAGGAATTTTCTTTTGGGGAACCTTGCATGCTATGAGGGAACAATTTCAATGGCAGGGCCAGGATTTTTCAGACTCTAGGAAAAGGCTTAGAACCTTTCTGCATTTGCCACAGCATAGGCCTTTAGCCATTCCTCCAGTACTTACTGTTGTAGATGCTTTTAATGATGCTTGTACTGCTCCTGATTCTCTTCCGGCCCCTGCTAAGCCCGATAGGTACTACAGGGTTCTGGACACACATTATCATTTGTATAAGGCCCCTTTTGCAGATCCCGAAACTATCTCCCAGGGACCCAAGGCTGTAGCAGCTTCTACCAAAAACCCCCTCCCCTCTGAAAGGGAATCTAGAGCCTTAGAGAGATGGGGTAAAAAAGTTTACACTTCTGCTACTCTTTCAGCTAGGGCCTTGAACTGTCAATTCCACATGATTCAGTATCAGGAATTTGTTAGACCAATTAACTAAAAAACTGTCCTCGGATGAACCATTAGACAAAAAATCTGTACAGGAAATGGTGCATAACATTCAGCAGGTCAGTAATCATTCCTTAATGCGGCTATGATGTACTGGAGGCTTCTTTTAGATCAGCCATGACTGGCACAGTGATCAGAAGACATGCATGGTTGAAAGAGCAGTCCTTACCAGACCATGTTAAATCAAAGCTCCTAGATGCTCCCATGGATAAGCTCAATTTGTTTGGCTCCCCTGCACAGCAGGTGCTGAAGGTGGAAGACGAAGCAAAATCTGTTCAGTCAAGGATTTCTTGCAGGTCCAGCCTCCAAGGTTTAGCAGGAACTGGCCTTCCAAGAATTGGTCCTTTCCAGACACCTCCAGAGCTCAGAGAGGCAGGAGTAGGCGCTAGAGAGGCAGGGGTCAATCCAGAGGTGCCTACAGGGGACGTCAGTGGCAGGCTAACAACCAGCGAGGTACAGCCACAGATCCAGCCACCACCACTTCCACAGGACAATCAGTGACTTGGCTCTGGCACCGCCTACCAGGGAACAACTAGAAGCACCCTTAGGCAGGAAACTAGCCTTATTTTCAGTAAACTGGCATTACATCACAGGAGACAAATGGATTTTACAGACAATAGACCAAGGTTACAGGTTTCACTTCCATACTCTACCAAGGAAGAGAGGAATGCCAAACCTACCTCCAAATCGGAAGACAGAAGCTCTAGAACAAATAACTCACTAAGGATGAGAGCTATAGAAAGGGTACCATCTATGGAACAATGACAAGGATTTTACTCCAGACTCTTCCTGGTACCAAGAAAAGAAAGCCAATGGAGACCTATTCTCGACCTGTCCGCTTTAAACACATACCTCATTGTTTCAAAATTCAAAAAGCTGACCCTACAGCAGCTTCTTCCCATGCTGGGCAAGGGGTCTTGGCTGGTAACTCTATCTCAAGGAGGCATACCTGCACGTCCCCATACGACCAAATTGCAGAAGATACCTCAGATTTCTTGCAGGATCAGAGCATTATCAATTCTCAGCATTGCCCTTTGGCTTATCTACTGCGCCCAGAGTATTCACGAAATGCCTGGCATCAGTAATTGCTCATTGCAGGCTTCACGGGATTCAAATTTATCCTTACCTGGATGACTGCCTGTTGCAAGCGGACAACAAAAACAAATTAACAAAAGATTTGGAAAGGGTCATCCATCTACTACAAGCCCTGGGATACACAGTCAATATAAAAAAGTCAAGGCTGATACCATCCCAAAGGATAACCTTCTTGGGTGCAGATTTGGACACACCAAAACAAATGGCATTCCTGACAGTAGAAAAACAGGAGCAACTCCCCCTCTACTTCATGGCATTAACAAAGCAGAACCAGCTAACAGCAAGAAAAGTCCTGCAAGCTCTCGGTTACATGGCATCCTGCATAATATTGATTCCACATGCCAGACTACATATGAGGAAGTTAGTGGTACCTAAGGAATTTATGGTCTCAGCACAAGCACAGCCTAGAAACCCAGATTCCATTAATTCCATGCCTGAAAAGAATTCCAATGGTGGGCTCAGGCTTGCCAATCAAACAAGGGACTGCCCTTCCACAGCACTCAACCAAGCCAGATCACAACAGACGCCTCAGACCTCGGTTGGGGGGCGCACATGCTGGACAAGTGCATACAAGGCTTATGGACTCAAGACCAGCTGCACCTACACATAAATCAAAAGGAAATGCTGGCAGTAAAACTGGCAATTCAGGCATTCAGACCATTTCTTCAACGGGGTCAACTGCTAAGGACGGACAACACCACAGTAATGTGGTACATCAACAAACAGGGAGGCACACATTCATACCCTCTATGCCGGATGGCAATGGACCTCTGGAATGTAGCACTGAGCTTCAACATTCAGCTTCAAGCAATTTTTGTGCCAGGGAAAGAAAATATACTAGCAGACATCCTAAGCAGAACTACCACAGATGCCCACGAATGGATGCTGCATCTGGACATCTTCAAAACCATTACAGGAAAATGGGGACTCCAGAAATAGACTTATTTGCATCCCCACACAATCACCAACTGAAATTCTGCACAAGGACATACCACCCACTTGCTTGGAAGATGGACTCCCTATCTTTCAGTTGGAAAAACCTGACAGCATATGCATTCCCACCTCTTCCTTTGATGCACAAGGTGCTATTGAAGATCAAAGACCGTCCAAGGATCATCCTGATGGCTCCAGTCTGGCCAAGGCAACATTGGTACCCATTACTGAGGAGCATGTCTCAGGAACAAATAATGCCTCTGCCCCTAGTTCCCTTGCTGTTAACACAGAACAACTTCAAAACCCTGCACCCAAACCTGAAAACACTGCAACTGGCTGCCTGGAACATTGCATAAGACCAAATAACCCAGATTTATCTCAAAGGGTTAAAGACATCATCTTGGAGGCTCGCAGACCCTCAAGAAAAAATTATTCAGCAAAATGGAAAAGATCTCATTTGGAGTACTGCAAAAGGAGAGAATGTGTCACTGGTAAACATAGCTAACATAATGGAATACTTAGAGCTCTTCCACAACGGCCTGTCCTATTCTTCCATTAAGATTCATGCATCAGCTATTTCAGCAGAATACAACTTGGATCCTCCAGTCTTCTCACATCCTCTGCTCAGACAGTTTGAGAGGGATTAAAAATGTAAAGCCACCTAGGAAGCCACCATTGCCAGCATGGGACTTGAACTTTGTGCTAGAAAAGTTGACACTCCCTCCTTTTGAGCCAGCAGAATTACAGTACTTATCATGGAAAACTGCTTTCCTGTTTGCAATCACTTCAGCAAGAAGGGTATCTGAGCTACAGGCATTAATGGCAGTACAGTCCTTCCTGATCCAAGATAGTGTCCATGAGAACTAATCCTTTTATGCCAAAGGTGGTCTCCAGGGTATCTTTAAATCAAGCTATCCACCTACCAACATTCTTCCCCAACCCACAGAACAGGGGAGAGACTGTTGCATACCTTGGATGTACATAGACAATTACACTACTACCTGGACAGGACCAAGAGCAATAGAAAGACTGACCAGCTACTGGTAGCATATGCGACGAATGGAAGGAAAAGCAATTTCAAAACATCCACTCTTAAGTGGATAGGAAATTGCATTAGATTTTGTTACTCCTACCATGGGAAGAAAACTCCAGAAAACATCAGGCCTCTCTACAAGGGCTACAGCCACTACCACAGCTTTCTTACGAGGAGTGGCTACCAAGGACATTTTAGAGGCTGCTACTTGGAGCTCTGTGCATACATTTGCCAAGCATTATAATTTACCTTTATACTCCAGATCCCGAGCAGGTTTTGCTACTGCTGTTTTGCAAGGGATCTTAACTACACCATAATCTTATTTCTCCTCCTCCCCCAGTTTGGCTATGGTATTCTACCCATTTGTAAGGACTGCAGATGCATCCTTGAAGGACATAGTACAGTTTTGTACCTACCATAAATGTAGATGTCCGATAGGCATGCATCTGCAGTCAGGATTACCCACCCTCCTTCCCCTCTGTGGTACTCCTAGGGTATTTGCCCATCTTGTAGCTAGCTGGGGGAATCTATGGTGTATTTGTTTGTATATATGTACATACATGCTTATTTTGTTTGCTCTCTACTATTTGGAACCATTTGCATTTATCCAAATTTAGCCTTCCTAGAGGGCACCTGGCATCTGGGGCAAGAAACAGAGGAAAATGGTGTCGGCTGATGCCTTTATACCCGAAAAACTGCTGCTATGACGTCGGGTGAAGTGTGACACCAGCCGAGGCCAGACCCAGACTTTGGAATCCGGCCGACCGAAGGGCTGCCTGACGACAGGACAACCCATTTGTAAGGACTGCAGATGCATGCCTATCGGACATCTACATTTGTGGTAGGTACAAAACTGTACTTTCTCATTCCTGTCAGGCACAAGCAGCTTGGGAGGGTCCCTACAAGATGGAAAGAAAGGTAACTGATAACTACATGGTGGAACTGCTAGGCAGACAGCAGGGGCACAAATTGTACCATGTTAACATGATGAAACCATACCATGACAGGGAGGCCCTTGTGCTGAGCATTTGCAGTGGATTGCAGGAGGAGTCTGAGGGAGATCTGGGGACTGATCTGAGTGAGGCTCGGGCTGACACCTCAGTGGAAGGGGTAGCAATGTCCCAGCAGCTATCTCCTACCCAGGTTTGAGAAATCCGAGCAGTGGTGCAGCACCAGGTGGATACAGGACCCCAAAGGCCTATTAGGCCCTTTATATGGTGTCTGAGTCAGACCCTGAGGGAGGAGGTACAGGAGATGTTGGAAAGTAGTAGTGTACACTTACCATAAATGTAGATGTTTGAGTGTATTCACTGTTGCAGTCATTACATTTGGGTTATCTGCTCTGCAGTAGCTCTGTCGGCCTGATTGTTGGGTCCTGCATCGGTTGCTGTCCCTTCCATGACATCAGGTCGTCAGGGGTATAAAGCATGCAGCCGACTCCATTACATCAGTTTTTCTTGCCCCAGATGTCAGGTGCCCCCTTAATGGGAAGCTATTAAATCTATGCATGCAAGGATATACCTCCAACAAAAAAAGTAAATACACCAAAAAGCTTTTTGAGTATAAGAAAGTAGAGGTATAGCCAAGAGGAAAAATGGGGCTGGAGGAAGGGTAACCAGGGCAAACACCTACAATTATGGTAAGTGTACACTTTATGTTCTGTTTCACTGTTGCAGTCATATTTAGGTAGATTCCCAAACTAAGGTTGGGAGGAGAAATTTAACTAGTATTGGGACCAGCTAAAAGGCCCTGCAAGACTGGTGGCAAAACCAGCTCTGGATTTAGAAAAAACTGGCAAATTATAATGCTTGGTGAATATGTACAGAACTCCAGGTAGCAGCTTCTAGGATGTCCCTAGTAGGGACGCCCCTGAGAGGCTGTAGAGGTAGATGCAGCCCTTGCTGAATGGGTTCTGCTGCCCTGTGGGATAGCTTTTCCATGGTGCTTATAGCGGAAAAGAATAGTGGCCTATCCATTTTGGAATGGTTTGTTTAGAAATGGCTTTCTCCTCTGTCCTTGCAGCAAATGCCACCAGCAGTTCAGATTTCCTTTGAGGTTTAGTCCTGTCCAAGTAGAACCTAAGCTGTCTGCGCACATCTAAAGAGTGCAGAATACGTTACCCTTTGATCTGTGGGTTAGGAAAGAAGGTAGGCAAATGAGTAGACTTAAGGGCCACACTAGATATCACCTTGGGCATGAAGGAGGGATTGGTTCTGAGGGACACCCTGTCCGCATGAAAAGATGAAAGGTTCCACTGCCATAAGGGCCTGTAATTCGGATACCCTTCTTGCAGAAGTGATAACTAAAAGACTAGCTGTTTTCCAGGAAAGAAATTTTAAATCTGCAGTAGCAGCTGTCTCGAAAGGAGGAAGAGTTTCTCCAAGAAAGTTAAGATCCCAGGCTGGAGTTGGAGCTCTCCTGAGTGGCCTTAGGTTTTTGGCCCCTCAAAGGAACTGCTTGAGCAGTGGGTGAGAAGAGGGGAGGCTCCGTGCTATGAGCTGAAATGGCTGAGGCATGAATTTTGATGGAGGAAAAGGACAAGCCCTTATGAAGCATCTCGGTAAAGTATTTTAGAATCTGAGGTAAATTGGGCACTGCTGCGTTCATTCCTTGAGACTGGTTCCAGGCACAAAATCTTCCATTTTGCAGCATAAGATTTTGTGGTACTGGGCTTCCTTGCCTCTCAAATGATATCCATCATTGATTACTGAGGGATAGTAAAGGAGAGATTAGGTAACTAGCCAGGCTGCTAGGTTCAGGTTTTGCAGCTGAGGGTGCAGAATCTGGTTCTCCTGCTGAGACAACGGGGAAGGAGTCTGAGGCAGGTGCCATGGAGGTAAGTGACACTGCGCAAGAGTGGGTACCAGAGTTGGCGAGGCCAGTCTGGTACAATTACAATCGTCCTTGGCTTGTCTTGTTTGATCTTTAGTAGCTCAAAAATATAAGTAGGGGATATGCACCTCTTCAGAGTTACTCTACACTTGGTAGTCCAGTCCCTTTTTACATTACATCAGATGAACAACATGGCCACTGTCAGTGCCACAGAAGGATAAAGGCTCTATTATGACTTGGGTTTGATTACAGGTTTGAGTGCTTGATATGGGGGGGGGGGGGTCAGGACATAATTCAGTGGATGAACAATGAAAGGGAGACATACATGTGGCCAACTAAGCCAGTGAAGGTTGCCTTTATCAGTCCTGTGAAGCATTCGTATACTTATACAGCAGCACAGGTAATCCCTATGGTGATGTAGGTGCCCACATCACCCATGGAGGGGAGGGGATTAGGGACTTCACAAGTGATTCTCATTGCCTGGATGCCAGTGAGAATACCAAACTTCACTGTCTGCCTCTCCTGGACTACCGGATATTTGTGGGGAAGATCCTATCACCGGATGCCCTAGGGGGATTTAAGGGAAAATCACTATCACGAGGAAACAAATGGGCTTCAGTATGACTGGAAGTAGTTGAATGATTAGCAGGCAGAGGAAAAGCACTTAAGGGGGGAAAACATAAGTGACCAAATTTGTTCAGAGCAGAGACTTATCTTTCACTCATACACACAACTGGTTAATATTCATAAACTGATGCCTATTACATAGCAGAACAGGTTTGCACCCAGCTGCTCATGTTATCTACAGGACATTTCAGATCCTGACACATTCTGAAGGAGATTTCAGATCCTGACATATTCTGAAGGAGGATGTCCCTCACTGCAGCTGGTTGTAAAATGGCCCCAAAGCCTCCTCTCAACTGCTGCTTGAAGTATCACTTGTGGTAGTGTTACCACAGAATCACTAGATGTAGAACGTGGAAAGCTAAATCTACATGACAATCTTCTGCGACCAGTTTCTCAGATTTTCACTGTCATCTGAGATGCAGCACTTAGATTCACAGACTATGGTATGACAGTCTCCACGATGCACAAGTTCATAAATGCTTGCTCATGTTTGACTCAAGATTGCAGTACACTGCTTTGGACAGTTTTCTCTGTTCTCCAATATTAGCTTATCGTATGACTGCATTCATGGCCAGGTGCACAGGATAAGAATAACTACTTCACTATCCGTCCCTGTATGGATCTTCAACCTTAAAGTAAAAATCAGCTAACTGTTCATAGATAACTAAAGCAATTGGACCACAGCTCTGTAGCAGATGGTCATTTAGTCTAGTTGAGGACTTGCACGAGTATTTTTGTTGGAACATTTACTGGTGGCGAGTACATGTAAAATGGCAGCCCAGGAAGGAGATCTCTTGGGAGATATAAAAAATGTACTCTAAGATGGAGGGCCCAACAAAACGTATCAAATCCATAGCACACCATATTAAAACTACAAGTAGCCATAAGGCACAACTGCTGCACATTGAAACTATCTTGGCCTCTTCACAGAAAGGCATCTCCTTACAAATGGAACTGATTAAAAAGCACAAATAAGTCATTAGTTTGCTTCATTACATAGCAAACAAAACAATCCCCAGAACAGACAGCATGGAAACAGGATTGTTGGAACAACATTAGAATTCTGTACTTGAGTGTGTTGGGTAACTCATGCAATTCATTAAATTAGAACTCCAAGAAATGTTTGGGACTGTGAAGGACCTGGTTATTGAAAGGCTACAAAGAATTACACAATGCGTACTAAAAGCCAAATTCTCCAGGTATTTTATATTTAAATGCTAACGTTACAAATACAGGGAAATTAATGACGACAAAAACGGGGCCAGATCTCAACATACCAGAAACGCAATTGGGATTTGCTTCAGAATTCAGCACTGCCCTTTTCTGAAGACAACTGTGGCACCCTACCTGTGGACTCGTGGATCTTTAGGGATAAGTCTTTTGGTGTCGCTCCCCTGTCCTGCACTACATTACGAAAGACTCAAGTCCAAATTTCTCACAGAAGCAGAAACAGTAGTTTACTACTGACATATATTTTACAGCAAAAGATATTTTCCTAGACAGTGGTTGGGAAACCAAAAAAGCAGGCAGTCCCCAGTCAGCAGGAAGAGCTTCCAGTTTTAAACTCCCAATCTCCTCCATTTTATAAAACAAAACATGGAAGTAAAGATATGTTCAGGAAGCAACTGCATTACAGAAGGAAGTCGGCTTACATGATCACAATCGGAAAATCATGGAATGAAGAGCACGGCCTAAACGTTTGAGATGCTGGCATCTTCGCACTTTCAGACTTAGAGTGAGTCGCACAGCACAATTTTCAATACCCCAAAGGCAAATAACTGAAAAGAACTGGTACTCTCACTCTGGCAAGGCAAGCTCCACAGAAAATATTAGCAATAGTATCCTTTTAGGGTTAACATCTTCCCAGGTGCTCCAAAATTAGTGTGCTTGCCATCCCCACCTCTTCTCTCTGATCTACTCGGAGCTGGAAATCCCCACACTGTTTCTGCAACTCAGTCTCTCAAGACCCACCAAACCCTAATGGGCAGTAGTGTAGGTTCATAGGTTCATAGGTTAGTACTAGGCTAACTTCCCTTGCGGGCCATTTTAAGCTTAGCCAATTACCCCATGACAGAATCAAACCCTGCACCTTGTGTTTCAAAGGTAAGCACCTTAACCATTACGCCAACCTCCCACCACATTACAAAGTACTTGGCCTATAACTGTGGCCTCTAATGTTTTTATTTGGGCTCTGTCCACTAGCGTACACACTACTCTGACTCCTTCTGCCCTCCACCATATGCAGATAAGTCTCCTACTGTACTTCTATCACTTCAGATGAAAGTGCAACCAACAGGCTTTTACCGGCTGCAATTTTCCTCCGGTATAGCTCCAGATAGTTAAATATAATACACAAGTAAATGAACTTACTACAGGCAGCTGACTTTTCACTTAACTATCCGAATGGATCTGCTCTGTGGCTCTTACCATCCTACAACCCTGATTGGCTGCAGCTCACACAGCCCCTCCCATTTTCTCTTGCGTCAGTTTACTAAAGCACCTTTGCTAAAGGATGCTATGTTTAAATTCTAGCAGGGCTAACATCTTCCCGGGTTCTCCGAAATTAGTGTGCTTGCCAAGTAAGAACTCTCTCAATGTTACCTGTTTTTTGATATGACTGTCAGACTCAATGTGCGGCATTTTGTGATGTATGTAATTGCTGAAGGAAGGCTTGTTCTGTGACCACAATTAAGTGGAAACTTCTGTTATAAGGAAAGTTATTTACTTTCTGCTTTTCTACACACACTCACTGTTCTTAGCTGATTTGTTAGCAACCCTGGGCCGTTAATCTATTCCGGGCACTTTCTAGTTTCTCAAGTACTGCTGGTAGTGCATTAAATTGCTCGCAGCAGTTTGTTATGATCATAATGAGGTGCATCATAAATAATTTATAAATATTGTAAGGACCACTGCATGACCACAGTTCAGTCAAGCTTGTCGTACAGAATGTTACTAGTCTAAGCTTGTCGCACAGAATGTTGTAGTCCGCCATGTGTTAATACCATACCAGTAAAAGAAATCATTTGATAAATGCGGCTAGTTATTCTTGTTTCTCTAACACCTTTACTCCTGTGCTAATTTCTCCATTCCTTTTTTAATAGGTTCCTAGGTGTGTACTAGACAGCCCTGGAGCCTTTACAAGCCTAGCCATAGGATTACCCTGGCATTGTGCCACACTACCTTAGTTCCCAGTGCCTCTCAAGTAGAGCCACTGGAGTGCTCCTCGGGGTGAGTTTTCTATTTCTCATCCACTCATCAAGAATTCTCTTGAAGAGGCCCAGTGAGGTGATCTGCTTGGCATGTATGGGAAGTCTAATCCACAGCATGGGCAGTCTCTGGGTTATGAACCTGTCCCTCCAGCTTGTTCTGTTTGTGGTAATGAGGTTGAGGTGTCTAGAGTGTGTGGTGTGAAGGGATTGGGATTTCTTTAGCTGTCTCATTTCTAACCGAGCTGGGTCAGACATGGCTTTGTAAATCAAGCAGCGATCGCCTCTAAGTAGGCAATATGAGACTGACAATAGTTGGAATTCTTTGAGTCTGTCCATATAGGACATGCAGCAATTGCCTCATGTACACAGAACCCTCTCCTACCACCCAACACTGCAACCTGTGAGATGCACTTAAATAGCCAAACGAAGCAAAGCGCTCTCCACCCAAGATTGTGCCAGACAACCCACACATAGAAACATTAAACTCACATATGTGGAGGCCCTTAACATTAACCTGTCCAAGCAACAAGGACCTCCGAAGCTGAAATGCAAATGCCAATCACAACCAAAGTGTCACATAGCTCACAACAGCAGTGTGCCACCCAACAGTCCCTAAGGCAAGACAACGTACCCAACACTTTAGTCATAGAACACTGATGTCCCACTCACCAGGCTGAACAAGGAGAAAATTAGTCAGCTGCCTGTCGGGTGCCCGGATCTGCCAACGCATGCACTCAAGTCACTCCAAGTACAAATAAGACTCTCATTGTCCACAGAGTAGAAAGTCCTCCCAGGACTACAGACGTACCTCCGTGGACTACATGAAAACAGACATGGAAGAGCTCTCTGATCATGTGGCCCAGGCAGGTATGACTCTAGCCCCAAGTAGCATCCTGCCTTCACCCAGAATACCAAAGTACAAGGACAAAATGATTGACTTCAATTGGCTAAGCTTCTGGTGTCAAAGGGGATCCAGTATTCGTCTGCCTGGGACGAAATGATAGACGGACCATGGTGATTTGTCAGATGGTCAGCACCTGTCGCCCCTGGGATTCCGGTTACTGGCTAAGGCTCTTGCCACCCCTATAGTGCCTTTTTTAGGCAAAGTTCAAAGGACAAAACCACCACCGTAACTGGTACAAGCATGCAAAATCTGAAGGTAATGCTACTCAATACTAGAAGTCTAAACCTCAAAATGCACTCAAGGCACTCCTAAAAACATCGATATCTGTGCAGTAAGACCTGGTTCAAAGCTCCAGAGAGCACCCCTGCAATACCAGACTACAACTTTTACTACACTTTGGCCACCAAACCAGGACAGAAGGATATTCACACCAGGCTAGTTGCACAACAAAATGGGTCTGAAATTCTCCAGGTGCAACTAACACTAGATGAGACTGCAATCCAAATTGTAGCTTGCTACAGATCCCCACCATGCCCCAAGATTCTCACTACACCTTTCTAAACATATTGTAAACTATTAAGATACAACCAAACACCCTAGTACTGGGTGATTTCAACTACCCTGCCATTAAACTACTCGTGTACCAACACCTTTGCCCAACGGTTCTTGGAATTTATAAATTCCAACGCCCTGGATCAACCAATCCATAGTCCCACCAGGGGCTCCAATATCCTAGACCTGGTTGTTACCAACATGGGAGATCTATGCTCCACACCTATGGTCACCCCCTCGTTAGTCAGGTCTGACCATAAGCTAATCACCCTTGGCATCCACATCTCAGCCCCCACCCCCAGTAAGGAACCTCTAAAAAAAAAAAAAAAAAATTCTCCAAAGCCAACTTCATGCTACTCAAGTCAGAGGTGACAAACTTCATGACACCCATGCAGACGGGAAATGAAAGTTCGACTGAGTTCTAAACTAAGGCACTGTATGAGCGCATCTACTCGTGCATGAATCGTGCCATCCCCAATAGAGCCAAGATGCTCTCCTCCAAAAAAAGAAGCCAATCTGGTGGTCCCCTGTCATAAACTTTACAACAAAAGGAAGAAACTGTTGCACAAAAGAGGAAAATCCCAGGATGAAAAAAAATTCCTTACCAGCCTCAGTAAAAAGCTGAGATCCCTCATAAAATCCTCCGAAGCTAGTTACAAAAATAAAATTGCCAAAGATTCCAAAGACAACCACAAGGCATGCTATACCTATGTCAGTCTAAATGGCAATGCTCAGATCTGCTCTGCGCTAAAGCAGAATGGCATTAAATATACTGATCCCAAGGATATAGCCAATATCCTGGCAGGTCAAATCAGTGCCAACTTCACCCACCTCTCGCCCAATAAAGGGCCGATCTCAATACCGAAAGATTGCCAAATGCCGGTAATGGCCACATGGGTAAAAAAAATTCTCTCCAAAGCTAAGAATACAGCATCCATGGGATCAAACGACATCCAAGGCTGTGTACTACATGAACTACAAAATGAACTGGCACCTCACCTAATTGTCATGTTTAATCATAGCCTCACCTTAGTCTTCGTGCCCACTGAGTGGCACACAGCTACAGTTATCCTACTCCACAAGGGGTGATCCACATTGGATCCCGGGAACTATCACCCCATCACTCTGACGAGTCTGATCTGCAAGGCCATGGAATGTATTATCATGGAACTTAACATCGGCAACTTTCAAACACTGAACTCCATGCAGTTTGGTTTTGTGAAGGACCGATCTTGTCTCCTGAATCTGACTTCAAATCAGTATCCAGAGCAGTGGACAAGGGTAAGGTGGTCCACACAGCCTATCTGGACCTCGCCAAAGCCTTCGACACCATCCCTCACTCTGGAATCATAGACCAACTTACTAAGCTGGGCATTAATCCCTATGTCACTCGATAGGTTGCCAACTAGCTTACTGACAGAACACACTAAAAGTAGCAGACTCCAAATCCAGCTCCAGACAAGTGGAGTACGTCAGGGTTCAGTCCTGGGACCGCTCTTGTTTGGCATCTACTGCTCTGAAGTACAGGCCAACACTAAGGGACTACAAAGTTCACATGACTGCAAACTGGGAGCCATTATTGAATCCCCAAATGATGTGAATGTTCTACACTAGGGCTGTACAGAAACAGATGCTTGGTGCCAGAGCAATGGGCTCAAGCTCAATGCCAAGAAATGTATAGTTATCACCTTTGGGGAAAAAACATGTACCAGTGAATTGCCACATAGGTGGCAGTACACTAAACACCTAGTGTGATAGAGACTTAAGGACACAGGAGGATAGTGGTCTCACCTTCGATAACCACATCACCACAACAGTTAGGAAATCCTATGTGACGCACTTCATCACAAAGGGCTTTTCATCCAGAAAAAAGGTCAGTCCCACTGTACTCATCCCTCAGACCCATTACAGAATAAAACGCCCAGTTTGGTATGTACCTCAAGACATCTGCAACAACTGGAAAGGCTGCAGAAATACCTCACTAAAAGAATCACAGGCCTAAAGCAGATGCCCTGTGCTGACAATCTAAAAAAACACCTATACTCTTGTCGCATATCGTCTACTCAAGTGCTCTGCTTAACATGCAAGGCCATGTCACATGCTACACTTAAGTCCAAATTCCTCAGATGCTCCAGGGATTTAAACCTTATCACAATGAACAAAACGTGCTGGAGGGATAGGTTCCTGACCCAGTCTCCCCAGACTCTGGAGTAGACTGCCCATACAAGTCAAGCAGAGCGCCTCTTTGGTTCTCTTCAAAAGGAACCTTGATTGGATGGGAGATGGGAAATTCAATTTCCCATCAGTCTCCCTGCTAGACAGGGGTCCAGGGAAGTAAGTATTGTGGGAAGAAATAGCCAGGGAATTATGGCTAGGCTTGTATAGGCCTTAGGGCCGATAGCCTAGTACCAACCTATGAATCTATAAGGGTGGAGTACAGGGATGTTATGACCTCCTTATTCCTGGATGAAATACCATTACTTATGAGGTGGGCCATGTAGAAAGCCTTCCGTACAATCGAGGCAACATGGTGGTCAAAAGTCCCTCACTACTGATTGCGTACTGATTGCGTGCTTAGTGTGGTAATTAGTGGAGACACCATTTTCCCCAAAGGGGATAATGTATTTCTTGGCATATAGTTTGAGCCCATGGTTCTGGCACCAGTCATTAGTTTGGTTAAGGCCCTCTTGGAGGATGTTCTAGGGGAATTTGACAACGCCCAGTTTGCAATCTGCCAACTTGGTCAGCCGCAGACCACTGGTTTTGGCTTGCAGCTCAGAAAAGTAAATCCCAAACAGAGGCCCCAAGACCGAACCTTAGGGTACACCATTTGTTACGAGCCTACTACTAGAGATGGCTTCCCCTATTTTGACCTGAGTGGGTTCTCTGTACCAGTTAGCTACCCATCTGGTAAAATATGGGTTGATGCCTAGCTGGGAGAGCTTATCTATTATGCCCAAGTGGGGAATAGTGTTGAAGGCTTTGGCTAGGTTAAGGTAGGTGATGTGTACTGTCTTGCCCTCGTCCATGGCTTTGACTATTTCGAAAAAGGCAACCAAGTTTAACAGGTATGATCTTTTTGACAAAACCAAACGGTGTGGATCAAGCATTTGAAGGTTGCCAATGTCCTTGTTTACAAGGTCCATAATGCACTCCATGGCCTTGCAGATCAGACATTTTAGGCTGATGGGCCTATAACTGCCTGGGGCAGTGGAAGCTCCACCTTTGTGCAGAGGGATGATGGTAGCTGTCCTCCACTCTGATGGGATGAAGCCGATACACAGGCTTTGGTTGAATAGGGTGCCAAGTGGTGCAGAGAGCTCTTGCCTAAGTTCATGTAGGACACAGCCAGGGATGTTGGGTCCCATGGAGGCTGTATTTTTTTGCCTTTGAGAGGGCATTAACCTGCTCCCTGGTGATGAGGTGGGGGGAGGGAAGTGCTGGGGATGTCCTGGTTTACTGACGGGGGGGGGGGGTGAGGTTTTCACTGAACTTGTCTGCCTGCAGGTTGGCTATATCTATGGTGTTTGTGTGAGGTATACTTTACCACCAATTCAGAGCAGATTTGGGGAGTTACCTTTGAGATGGCAGATGTATGCAAAGAAGGCCTTGATTGTCATTAGTGGATCTGGCCAATTTGGACTTTAAGTTAGCCTTAGAGGATTTCACCAATGACCTTGCTTGTTCATACAAAGGAGAGAGTGCTTCCAACTTGGCATCTGCTCTTTCTTGGTCCTGGACAGCAATGTTTTTCTTGTATTAGTCTGTTTATTACTGCGGTCCATCAGACAGGTTTACTCTTCCTTGAGAAGGATGATTTGGGCCTGTCTGGTATTGCTGAGCCCATCCAGCTATATAGGTGCTTATATAGTTTTTTGGTGTATGTTGGACATTAGTGCTCTATTCAACTGAAGGGATGGTGGCTGTGAAGCTGCTTATACCTGCTCTCAGGAGGTTGTAGTCGGCTTTGGAAAAGTTTTGTTCGACCCTGGCAAAGGGGGGGGGTCAGGGGAGGTGGTGACTTCAAAAGTGATTTCCTTATGGTTGGATCTTACCAAGGAGGATGATGCTGCAGGGGTGCTACAGTGGCTACTCATGTTGGTTTGTACCAGGCCCAGGATATTTTCACCTCTTGTGGGGGTGTCTACTAGCTGATCCAATGCACTGGCATTGACAAAGTCCAGGAATCTCTGGGTATTCATGTTTGAGCTAGAATAGGTCTTCTACTCTATGGGTGGGTAGTCAGTCACCCAGGTTCAGGGTAGAGGGTTAAATCTTGATGGATTCAAGTAAGTCCAGATAGGTGGAGTGGGCCTTCTGAGTCATGGTTGGGGGGGGTCTGTAGCTAGCTATGATTTGAATAGGTGTTTTGTGAATAGTTAACTGTACCTGGAGTGTAATATCAGGCACACTGACGTCCCGCTCACCAGGCTGAACAAGGTCACGGTGAGCTGGCTGTCGGGCACTAGGATCCGCCACATAACACAAGCACTCGGGTCACTCAAAGGCAAGTACAAATATGACTGTCATTGTCCATGTTGGTGTGAATGACCTGATATACCTCCCTGGACTACATGAAGAGACAGAGGATGTCTGAGCATGTAGCCCAGGCAGGTATGACCCTGACCTTGAGTAGCATCTTACCCTCACAAAGAATGATGCCGCAATATGACGACAAGATCAATTTCAACAATTGGCTTAAGTATTGGTGTCATTAGGGGATCCAATGCCAGTCCGCCTGGGATGACATGCTCGACAAGCCACAATGCTTCACGAGGGATGGCTTGCACCTGTCACCCCTGGGCTTTCGGATATTGGCAAAGACTCTTGCCACCCCCATAGTGCCTTTTTTAGGCAAGGCTCAAAAGACAAACCCACCTCCATAGGTATCACAAGGGATAAGAAACTGAGTAATGCTACTCGGCGCCAGAAGTCTAAAACCTCAAGATGCAACACTCAAACTCTCCTTAGCATGGAGAACATGGATGTCTGTGCAGTAACAGAAACCTGGTTCAAGGCTCCCGAGAGCACCCCAGCACAACCAGGTTATACCTCGTACCATGCTTTTTGGCCCCAAAACTTGGACCGAACCGCAAAAGGAGGGAGAGTATCAATATTCGCCAGATACCCACACCTCCAGGTTGGTTGCACAGCACGAAGCATCAGAGGCTATCCATGTGCAACTAACAGTGGTAAAACTGGCTTCCAGTTTATAGCCTGCTACAGACCACACCCCACTCTGCCTTCCTGAGAACACTGGAAAATATGAAGGTCTCTCCAAACACCATTATATTGGGCAACTTCAACTACCCAAACATAGACTGGGAGCATTACTCTAGCTCCAACACCCTAGCCCAACGGTTCCCAGAATTTATAAACTCAAATGTTATGGAACAACTTGTTACCACTCCCACAAGAGGGGAAAACATCTGGATCTGATTATCACCAACCTGGGGACTCTATGTTCCAGAGCAGAAGTGTATCCCTCACTAATCTCACTGGATGTTCACATCCCCACCCCCTGCCAAGAAAACCAGTGAAAAACTTCTCTAAAGCAAATTTCACACTCCTCAAAACTGAGGTGGAATCCTTCAAAGCCCCCCGGGCCTGTGGAAAATATGGCCCAGACCGCAGAATCCTTTATAAACGCATTCTATGAACACCTTCAGGAATGCATGGATCATGCAATCAATCCTCCAAAGACAGACTTCCTGTCTGGTGGACCCCAGCCATAAACAAACAATACAATAAAGGAGGAAGCTACTACATGATGGAGCAAAATCCCAAAAAGGAAGGCATCTCTGATCAGTATTAGCAAAAAACTACGGGCACTCATAAAATCGTTAAGGCCAGCTTAGAGAAAAATTGCACAGGACAATAAGGATAATCACAAGGCTTTCTTTAGTTATGTCAGGAACCTGGGTGGTAATTCCCAGATATGCTCAATTAGTCCAAAATGACAAATACACCGAACCCAGACATTGCCAACATCCTAGCTGACAGGTTCAGCGCAAACTTCTCCCCCCTCCCCACCAGAAGGGCAAATATCTATCCCAGCAGTGTGCTTCCCCCCTGACATCTCAGATGCTCAGGTAAGAGCTGCCCTCTCCAGCATCCAATGGGACCAGACTGTGTCCCGGGCGGAGTCCTACATGAACTCAGAGCTAAACCCAAACATAAAACTACTGATCTGAAGTAGGAGATTTGTCTGCAACCTGTGGGTTATGGATCCGATACCGGATCCGAACCGGCATGGTTATCCAGCTATGGATCTGAGCTCTTAGCTCCTCCCCTCACCCATAATGCCCTGCTCTCCCTACATGACCTCAGATCTAGTTTGCCGCGCTGGTAACCAGGTCTTGGATTTTGAGCTCTTCAGCTAAGTGAATTTTTCTACTTAAAGATAGCTTTATTTTGAGTAGTTTGTCATATTTGAGTGATTGTGTTAGGTTCCCCTTTATAATTTGATACTTTCAGCTTAAAATTTTTAATTTTAAAATAACATTTAGTTTATACCCTCCCCTCACTGGTCAGAGTTTTGTGAGTTGTGTGGGGCCTTGTGTTTATACTAGTTTATTACTAGTCTCTGTATTTTTTTTCTTAAAAAAAAAAAAAAAAAAACTTGTCAGAAGCCCCTAAGGCAATATTCTCCAAATGCTCAGTGTGGCCATAAGCTATCCCCTGCTGATGGCCACACTCGGTGCGTTCGATGCCTTGGGGTTGAACACCTCACTTCTGGATGTTCCATTTGTGCAGGGTTCAACCCCAGGGCATTGAAGGAGCGGAGGTCGAAGCTGGTCCTGGTGGGACTTCTCCCCCGACTCTGCTTTGGCTCCCGCTCCTGTGGTGGGTACCGTGGCCTCTGTTCCCGCCTCGCCTGCTCCCCCTCCACCTGGGACTCAACCTACCACTGCTGGGTTGGAGGAGAGAGGCAAGAAAGGACCGGAGAGAAGCACCACAAGCGGTGGGCAGAGACCTCCATTTCGGCCCTGCCAGCTAAGCGGGCTTCTCTGGCCTCCTTGGCTACTGGCTTCCCCCCCTCTGCTCCAGTCTCTGGTCTGCTTTTCACTGGGGCCTGAGGAGGAGACCCGATCTCCGTCGAGGCGATCGAGGAGGCACTCTAGGCCTAACTCGGTAGCCTCTTTGAGATCCACATATAGCCTTTCTGACGCCGATCTGGACCGGATGATAAGGTTCATCCAGGCCCAGATGCAGATGGGAGTGCTCCTGCCTCCCCCCCTCCGGGGGGGAGCGCGACCCAATTTTCAAACCTATAGCTCCTTCTCCGACCCGCTACCCAGGTTTGGAGTGATCGGAGCGCTGATAGTACTAGGTACTTCAGATCCGACCCTGCCCTCGAGTTTCGGATCTGACCTCTCAGAGCCTGGCTCCAAGCTTCGGATCTGGGGGACTCGGGTGCCTTCAGCACAGTCTGTCGAGGCGCACTGGTCCCTCGGATCAGTGTGTCTTGGGGCCGGCTCCGATCCACGCTTTGGATCCGAGGGGGAGCCGACTTTCAGATCCTTTGGTCGAGGCTGGCTCCCCCTCTGCTTTTGATGTAGTGGAGAGGGCTCTGTTGAGGGCTTCTGGACCCCCGGCACTTGCTTTGGCTCCGTCCCGTGCTCCATCTGCACTGGGTCAGGCTTCCACCATCCGGCCTTTGGGACAGCCCGCTTCAGTGCCCCAAGCTGTTCCTTTGGAACAAGACACTGCCTGCGAGGGCTCCTCTGACAGCCCCCCCCCCGAGGAAGCCCCTTGCAAGCATACATGTAAAAGGAGGCGCATAGACTCCCCCGAGTCTTTAACTGAAGACACTGATTTGGAGGAAGGGGAAGGCTCCCCAAGATCACCCCCGAGGATGTCTCCTTTGGAGACATCATGGAAATGCTTCGCATAAGGGGGGGTGGTCTGCCCCCTCGTCTTTGGATGAGTCTGTGTTCTTGGAGGCATTCGAAGCGGGCCCATCTACCTCTTGGGTGTCCCCTCCTGCTGACCCCCTGGTGGATCTCATTACCACCAGGGCGTGGAAGGAACCAGACACCATGGAGCCAATCCCCGAAAGGCCAGACCGAATCCTTAGTCCCCCTGCAGACCATGCCCACTGGAGTAAGGGGCCCCCTGTAGATGCCATATTGACTGCAGCAGCCACCAAGAGGGAACTCGCTCAGGAGTCCCTCAGTCACCCTCCGAGCAAGGAGTCTCTGATGATGGGCCGCTTGGGGAAGCGAATGTTTAGTTCTGCGACCTTCTCAGTGAGGGCGCTCAACTACTTGGCACATGTGATCAGGATGCAGTGCGATCTTAAGGAATATGCTGCATCCCCCCCCCTGAGTCCATGTCGGAGGACAAACTTTTGCACTCCACCCATATGGCCACTCTTCGATCCGTGACTAATGCCTCTATGCGGTTGCTGTCCCATGCTACTGAGGGAGCCGCTAGAGCTGCAGGAGTAGGCCTTGTCACGAGACGCCAGACCTGGCTTCGCCATTGCGATTTTACAGAGCCCTTCAAGGTGTCCTTCGCGAACGCCCCCTTCGATGGTTCTCCCCTTTTTGGCAAGACTGTTCGCAACACCTTGACCCAGAGTGAAAAGGATGGGAAGATGCTGTCTGCAGTCGGAATCCGCTTCTCTGTGCCCCAGAGGTCCTACTCTAGGAACCAAAAGGGCCAGAAGAAGATGTGGTTCCGGAAGTCGCAGCAATCCCAACCCGCTCAAGACAACCAGTCCTTCCGTGGCAGAGGACCGGGAGGACGCCACCCCAGGGGCAGAGGGGCTCCCAGGAACTTCAGGTCCAGAGAACCTTTCTCTGAACAGCCCGCGCAGCAGCCCTGAAGGGTTGCCCGACTGCTCCACTCTGGAGGCAGTCGGGGATGTTTTTCAGAGCACCTAGCGGCATGGGAGTCAATAACATCAGACCGCTGGGTCCTCCGCATTATATCCAGAGGATACAAAATCTCCTTTTATCACATTCCAAAATTAAAATCCCTCCCAGACGTTCCACCTGGTCAGTGGGAGGCCGCTTCAGCAGAAATTGGCCATCTGCTGAAGAAAAGAGCCATCCAGCCAGTCCCCCCAGATCAGGGTTCTACTCCAGGTTCTTTTTAGTACCGAAGACCAATTTTAGACCTGTCCCTGTTAAACCTGGCAGTTCCCAAGGAGAAGTTCCAGATGGTCACCTTGCAATACATACTCCCCCTTCTGGGAGAGAATCACTGGATGTGCTCTCTAGACCTCAGATGCGTACTACCACATACTAATGGACAGACGTTCCAGGAGGTTTCTTCGCTTCGGCTGGGAGCCAGTCACTACTAGTTCAGGGTCCTTCCCTTTGGTCTCACCACAGCCCCCAGGGTGTTCAAAGTATTAGCAGTGGTTGCGGCCCACTTGAGGCTTCAGGGGGGTGCAGGTCTTCCCATACCTGGACTGGCTCCTTACCGCCCCAACAAGGCATCTACTATCATTGGCACGAGACTCTTTTCTTCATCTAGCTCCCCGCTTGGGCATCACGTTAAATGTAACAAAATCCAACCTGGCCCCTACTCAGTTGATGGATTTTATAGGTGCCAGGTTAGACACGAGGGAGTTAAGAGCCTTCCTCACAGCCGACAGAGTTCAGAATTTGTGACTCCAGGTGCCGGCCATCCTCCACTCCAGCTCTCCTCTCGCCAGTTCAACATGCGGGTCCTTCAGTGGGCACTTCAAGTTCAGTGGACTTACCTTGCTCTACCTCTGCATCATCCCATTGCGATCAGCAAGGCCTGCAAGTGGTCCCTCCTGCGGTGGCTCCACTCACAGGATCTCCACGGAGGCCGCCCCTTTTGTGCTTCTCCTGCAGGCAGGACGGTCCAAGGCACGTGAAACTACTCAGACCTCCCTGCATATCAATGTTCTAGAGATGAGAGTAGTGCTCTTGGCGTTGCGAGCACTTCAGGCCTTTCTTCCCCTGGGAATTGCGATTTCAGTCGGACAACATGTCGGTGGTCTGGTACATCAACAAACGGGGGAACCAGGTCTTATCCCTTATGTCGAAGCCATGAGTGTGGGAATGGGCATGCTTTCTCATCGCAACGCATATTCCGGGTCGGTCCAACATCCTGGCTGACAAGCTCAGTCGCACCAGCTCAGTCTCACCATTCTCTCCCCGTATGAGTGGTGTCTCAATGCTCAAGTAGCAAAAAGTATCTTCGCACGGTGGGGAACTCCTTGTTGCAATCTCTTTGCGTCTCCCTTAAACACCAAGTGCGACAGTTTTTCACTCTAATCCCTTCTCCAGGGGATTCCCCGAGAGACGCTCTGGTGCATGTTTGGCCTCCCGGTCTTTATGCTTACCCCCCCTTTGCCCCTGATGCTCCAAGTTCTTCAGAGAGCCTCTCGGTTGGGGTGCAGAATTATCCTCATTGCCCCATTCTGGCCTCGACAGATCTGGTTCCCTTTCCTAAGGTCTCTCTGAATCCACCTTGGATTCTAGATCCCATTCCAGATCTGATATCGCATCCATCGAACCTAACTGCTTGGCTGCTCCAGTTCCACTCCTAATTAGGACTCCCGGTATCTCGTCTCCCGTTAAGGCCATCTTGGTAGCAGCTCATAAACCATCTACCAGGAAAGTTTACCGCAGTAAATGGAAACTATTCTCCATTTGCGCGGAGAGTCAAGGTCTAGATCCCTTCACTGTTCCCCTTCCTCTGGTGCTAGACTTCCTAACCACTCTCTTTAATGATGGTGCCAGTAGTTCCACGTGCAGCTTGTGGCCATTTCTCACTATCTCATTGGTCATGAATCTGGACCACTTATGTCTTCCAAATTGTGTAAAATCTTCCTTAAAGGTACCTTTCTCCTTAGGCCCCCTGTCAAGCAAGCGGTTCCTCCTTGGGATCTGTCTTTGGTTCTTCAGGCCTTGACCGCTCCCCCATTCGAGCCTGCGGCCACAGTAGATCTTAAATTTTTATCCCTCAAGACTGCTTTTATAGTAGCCATTACTTTGGCCCAAAGAGTTTCAGAACTTCAAGCCTTATTTTCAAAGCCTCCTTACTTGGTCTTTCATCCAGACCGTGTATACCTCAGGACCAATCCCTCCTTTCTTCCTAAGGTAGCTACAGAAACGAACATTAATCAGTTCATTAACCTCCCTGTTTTCTTTCCTAAATATCAAAACAAGGGTGAATAAAAGCTGCATTCTTTGGAAGTTCACAGGCAGCTTTGTTTTTATCTTAACAGGACAGCTGGTCATAGGCAATCCGACCAGTTATTAATTTCCTTTGCCAAATTCAATCTGGGTAAGCCAATTTCCACGCTGGATTTCGCAGTGTATAATTCTAGCTCATCAAGCCTCTGGGAGGCCCGCACCGGAGGGAGTCCGTGCCCATTCAACTGTCAGTTTCTACTTCAGCGGCCTTTAAGGCTAGGATTCCTCTGGATGGCATTTGTTCAGCAGCCACGGGCTTCATCCCATACCTTTATTTCTCATTACAAGCTGGATATCACATCTAGAGGTAGAGCATCCTTTGGCTCCACGGTGCTCCGGAATATCCTTCCATGACGGCCGCCCAAGATTCAGGTAGCTGGGGACTCTGTCCCACAGGTTGCAGACAAATGAATCTCCTACTTCAGATTTAGAAGTTATGTACTTACCATAACGTTCCATCTGAGTAGGTGGATTCATTTGTCCGCAACCATCCCGCCCTCCTATCCCCCTGGCCTTGTCAGTTTCCTGCATATTGTTACCCTTTCCAGGGTATTTTGATTCAGGGCAAACTTGATCTGAGGTCATGTAGGGAGAGCAGGGCATTATGGGTGAGGGGAGGAGCTAAGAGCTCGGATCCATAGCTGGATAACCATGCTGGTTCAGATCAGATATCGGATCCATAACCCACAGGTTGCAGACAAATGAATCCACCTACTCAGATGGAACGTTATGGTAAGTACATAAACTAATTCAATCTCAGCCTTACTACAGGATATGTACCCATAGAGTGGCGTACAGCAACAGTGGTCCCTCTCCACAAAGGTGGTGACTCAACAGATCCTGGAAACTATCGCCCCATAAGCCTGACTAGCTTGGTCTGCAAAGCTATGGAAAGGATCATCATGGACCTCATAAAGATATTGGGGGCCAACAGACACTGGATCCTACCCAGTTCGGCTTTAAGGGCAGATCCTGCCTCTTAAACCTGGTCGATTTCTTTGAAACTGTCGCCAAGGCCATTGATGAGGGGAAGGTGGTCCACACAGCCTACCTGGACCTTGCAAAAGCCTTCGATACAATACCCCACTCGGGCATTATAGATAAGCTCACCAACTTAAATATAAACCCCTGTGTCACTAGATGGGTTGCAAACTGGCTCAAGGACAGAACCCACATGGTTAGAATTGCTGGAGCCATGTCAGACTCCAAACTAGTTACAAGTGGTGTCCCACAAGGCTCTTTTTCGGTATACATTTCCCGGAGGAACAGGCCAACATGGAAGGACTGTGGCTGACTAAGTTTGCAGATGACTGCAAACTGGGCACCATAATCGACTCTCCAGCAGACACAAGCATCCTCCAAAAGGGCCTCATAGAAACAGACAACTGGTGCCAGAGCCATGGCCTCAAGCTAAATGCCAAAAAGTGTATAGTCATCCCCTTTGGCAAAAACAGTGCCCACAAATTACCACATGGGTGGTAATCCATTAAGTACAGAAGTAATTGGGGACCTAAGTTGATAGCAATCTCTCATTTGACAACCACGTGGCCAAAGTGGTTAGAAAAACATTTTATATAGCCCACCTAATCATGAAGGGATTCGCATCTAGATCATGGGAGGTCATTGTTCCTCTTTACTCATTCCTCATCAGGCCCATAATAGAGTACGATGCCCCTTTTGGGGATGTACCTTACCAGACACCTGCAGCAACTGGAAAGACCCCAAAAGTACCTCAGAGGATCAAAGGGCTCAAACAGATGCCATATGCTGCCCGGTTAAAGAAACTCCAGCTGTACTCAGTGGCATACCACCTGCTCAGAGGCGATCTGTGCCTGACGTATAAAGCCATGTCCAACCCAGAATTAATGGACATGCTGCACCTCAAACCATCGAACTACGTGCTCGAGAGACTAACCTCAGCACGGAGATAAATGGGACGTGCTGGAGGGACAGATTCATAACCCAGAGGTTCCCATCACTCGAATAAAATCCCAGTCCAGGTTAGGCAGAGTCCCTCTTCCTCAAGAGGAATCTTGAGTGGATGGAAGATCATAGGTTTACCCCAGGTATCACTTCTGTACCTCTGTTAGAGGCACAGTATACTAACCTCGAAAAAGGGCATAGCAAAATTCATTTAAAATGGGTGGCGAAAGCCAAACACACTCTGGCTAGGCTTATAAATGCCCTAGGGCAGATAGCCTAGTATGAACATATGAAATAAATGCCCCAGGGCAGATAGCCTAGTATGAACCTATGAACCTGTGCATCGTACTGTTTGACCAGCCTAGAGGTATGTCAGTCTTTGATAAATACTGAAACTCCACCTCCTTTGGCTTTGTAGCCCTAATGTTTGGGTTTTGAAAGTCTGGTAGGACAAGTAACCTGGTAAGGCTGGGGTGCTATCTGCAGCTTTGAACCAGGTTCCGGTGACTAAACGTCCATCTTCCAGGGCAAGGAATGCTTGCAATAAGTGCAGTTTCATGTTAAAACTCATAACGTTTAGCAGCATGACCTTTAAATTTTGTTTAAGAATTTTTCACGTTGGTAATTGTCCTCATGACTGCCTAAAAAGGCTCTTATGGTTGAGGCAAGAGCCTTTGCCAAAAGCCTGAAGCCCAGGGGAGACAGATGAAGGCCATCTCTGGAAAAGCATCGTGGTCAATCGCATCCTCCCAGACTGTCAGATTACTCATTCTAAACCTACTACTGTCAGATGACATTCATCCCAACCTTGGACCTGACCACAACCTCTCACCTCCCCAAATCGCCACCCTCTGCACAACTTCTAAAAATCTCAAAACCACATCTATCAAAAAACTATCTGTTTGATCTATGAACATTCAAAGTATCATGAATAAAATCTCCCCATTTCATGCCTTGGATCTCCCAACATATCCCAGATATTCTCACCCTTTCTGAAATCTGGCTTAAGCTTCACATATCTGACTAAATTTCTTCCGCAGCCTATATAACATCTTCAGGGAAGACAGACTAAAGAAAAAAGATGCAGGTGTTGCTACTGTCTACTCAAATCACCTCGCCTCTCACTCTACCAGCTATCAAGCTCTCCTCCAAACTTCCACCCCACTGAAGTCTTGTCAACTGTAAACTGAACAATCAAGAAACTAGTTACTGCTTCTACTTAATCTCCCAAGCTAACAACTTCCCCAGCCTGGAACTCCTTCCTTCCTGGATCTCTTAGACTCTCTCATGAAACTAATCTTGGTCGACTAACATTGACTGAAGCACCCTTTACACAGATTCCCCTAAAAAAAATCTAACCTTTATGATTTCACCCAACTAATTACTTCCCCTCTCTAAATGTTGTTGTTGAGTCTTGGCTTTTCCTGGTTAGGGGTCGCCACAGCGGAACTCCGGTCCGCTAATGATTGGCAGTAGATTTTACATGCAGAGTTGCCGGCCCTGACGCACAACCTTCAAAGAAGGTACGCCCATTCACGCATGTCTCCACACAAGACGCTCTAGCTGAGAATCTAACAGTACAATGTCTTACTGTGATGCGACAATGCTACCACAGCACCACCACTGCAGTCACTTCCCCTGTCTAAACACTCAAATTCCGGCCCCACTGGATCCTCACTTCCAGTCCTAACCTCTACCATAACCCCTCCATCCGATACCCTAAGTGAAACCATCTCACCTTCATATCTAGGGACTGCTGTTAACTTTCTAATTTTAACCCAGATATCTTCAACCACTTGATCTCACCTAATTGGTTCCTCCTATATAACCACCCCCTGAAGGATGCAGTTATGATATTTAACAATATATTTCCAGATATACTACGAACGAGAGAATGTGTGCAGAAGCCAAACCTCTTAGTGCAAGAAATCCGTACAAAGCCCAAAATGGGAGGACAAAGGCCCAAAAATAGACTTTTTTAAATATTGCTCTCATAAACTTAAAGTTGCTAGAGTAACGTTTTAACATACATTTTCTGAAGGATTTGCAGTCAAACTCAAATGCATGTTATTTAGTGATAATCCTCAGATCATCCCAGTGATTTGCCAGAAATCCACAAATTTTGTGAACAGACCAAAAATAAGTAAACTGGACATTCTGCAAAATCTGGAGGGTTGAGAGATGGAAGCTGTGTACCATAGTGTGTGGAAAAAATCCAAATTATCCACTGATCTGCAAACCTACAGACAGCTCTGTAATCCGACCAAAAAAAGGTCACCTTTGACCAGCAAAACTTTTTTCAGTTGCTCTCCACCATGGCTCATCA
>NC_056732.1:8814986-8833828 GCF_019279795.1 Protopterus annectens | reverse complement strand
TTGGATTTATCTATCCTCAACACTTATCTGGACATTCCAAAGTTCAAAATGCTGACGTTACAACAGCTTTTACCTCTGTTGGGAAAAGATCACTGGATGGTAACTCTATCTCAAAGAGGCTTATCTTCATGTTCCTATCAGGCCCAGTTGCAGGAGGTACCTGCGTTTTCGGGCTGGAAATTTACATTATCAGTTCTCTGCATTGCCCTTTGGCTTACCTACTGCGCCCAGAGTGTTCACAAAGGTTCTGGCTCCAGTGATAGCCTTTCAGGTTAAGAGGAATACAGATTTATCCTTATTTGGACGATTGCCTGATTATTGCACAACACAGACTAACTTCTGCATCATCTACAGTATGTGATGGTAGTGTTAAGATGCCTAGGGTATTCTGTGAACGAAACAAAGTCCAGTCTAGTACCCTCTCAGGACATGTGCTTTCTGGGTGTGAGACTGAATACAGCTTCCCAGATGGCCTTTTTGACCCCGGACAAACAAAGAAGCCTTTCTCCTTATTTCCATCAAATGTCTCTACAGTCCAGGCTGACTGCAAGGACAGTCCTTCAAGCCTTGGGGTTCATGGCATCTTGTATTCTGGTGCTTCCCAATGCCAAACTGCATATGAGGAAGCTTCAAAGGTATCTCAAAAATGTATGGACACAACACTGCCAAGATCTAGACACTGTCATTCAGATAATACCTTGCATTCAGAAAGAATTTTTGTGGTGGGCTCAGGAATGTCACCTAAACAAGGGACTCTCTGACCCGACCAGAGGCGAGTCAGATTCTAACGACAGATGCCTCTGACAAGGCTTGGGGAGCACACCTCAATGGAAAATGGGTGCAAGACACATGGCCTGTCAGACTTCAACATTTGCATATCAACTTGAAGGAGATGTTAGAAGTCCAATTTGCATTGATGGCTTTCAAGGATTTACTTCACCCAGGACAGGTGTTGATTCAAACAGACAACACTACTGTCATGTGGTACATCAACAAGCAAGGGGGAACCCATTCGCACCCTCTTTGCAGGCAAGCGATGATTTTGTGGGAGACTGCTCTCAGTTTACACCTCAATCTTCAGGCAAGGTTTCTACCAGGAGCACAGAACTCCTTAGCGGATGTGTTGAGCAGACAAATTGTGGATCCTCACGAGTGGAAACTGGATCCTCATGTGTTTCAAAAGTTGACAGTGTTATGGGGGACTCCAGACATAGATCTGTTCGCTTCTCCACTAAATTACCAGTTGCCAAAGTTTTGCACAAAAATGTTTCATCCCACAGCTTGGAAGGTGGATGCTCTATCATTCAGTTGGAGCAGTCTTCATGTCTATGCCTTTCCACCTCTGCCTCTCATTCCCAAGGTACTCCTGAAGGCCAGAAAAGACACGCCATCCATGATTCTGATGGCGCCGGATTGGCCTTGACAGCACTGGTACCCACTACTGAGGAGTTTGGTACGGGAGCCTCCATGGCCTCTGCCTTTGTTTCTGCATCTTTTGTCTCAGGAGGGCAATCACTTCCTCAATGTCAAGATTCAGTCTCTGCATCTCACAGCCTGGCATATTCTGTTTTAGACCCTGGAGGGGTCTCAGCTTCCACAAGTTTTGAATGTTATTGTGGAGGCCAGAAGGCCTAGTACAAGGAAAGTTTACGCTGATAAATGGAGGAGATTTTTTCTTTGGAGCAAAGTGAAGGACTTTGATGTTTCCAAGCCTGATTTAAGTGTTTCTCTTCAATATCTTACTGAGTTATTGGACAAGGGTTTGTCTTTCTCCTCGATAAAGGTTCATGCTGCAGCCATTTCTGCTCACTATGACACTGACCCTCCTTTATTTTCCCATCCTTTGTTTAAGCAATTTCTTAGAGGGGCAAAGAACATAAGACCCCCACGTAGAGCTCCTACTCCTGCTTGGGATCTCAATTTTGTGTTGGAAAAGCTTACTCTACCACCTTTTGAGCCTGCAGCTACGCCCGAGTTAAAGTATTTATCATGGAAGACTGCTTTTTTGTTGGCCATTACCTCTGCTAGAAGGGTTTCTGAATTACAGGCCCTTATGGCAGTGGAACCTTTCCTGATTTTTCATAAGGATAGGGTATCTTTGCGTACTAATCCTTCCTTTATGCCTAAAGTGGTTTCTAGTGTGGCCTTGAACCAAACTATTCATTTGCCTACTTTTTATGCAAACCCCCAAAATAAAGGGGAGAAGATTTTACATACTTTGGATATTCACAGGCAGTTACGTTATTTGAGCAGAACCAAGGGGTTCAGGCAGTCTCAGCAGTTGTTTGTTTCTTTTGCTTTGGGTTCTCAGGGAAAACCTGTTTCAAAACAAACTATTTCTAAATGGATTGGGTTTTGTATTTCTGTTATTCCCATCATGGTAAGGAGATTCCGGCTGGAATCGGACCTCATTCCACTAGAGCTACTGCCACTTCTACTGCCTTTCTAAGGGGGTAGCTACAAAAGATATTTTGGAAGCAGCCACTTGGGAGTTCAGTACATACTTTTTCCAAGCATTACCACCTTCCTCTTTATTCTAAGTCTAGGGCTGGATTTGCCACTGCAATATTACAGGGCATTTTAGCAGCCCCTAATGCTTTATGATTTTGCCATCCTCCCTTTACCTCTGCTTTGGGATTCTACCCATATGCAAGGACTGCAGCAATGTGAGATGAAGAACATAGTACAGTTTTGTACCTACCATAAATGTAGATGTTCGAAGATCCACATTGCTGCAGTCCAATTTACCCTCCCTCCTTCCCCTCTGTAGTTTGGCATGGTTATATGGTTTGGGTGATGGTTGTTGGGCATGTTTTTGGGAGGTATCCTGTTTTTGGGCTGTGGCCTTTCTTTTTAGGGCCTTCTGACATCTGGGGCAAGAAAAGACTGAGGATATGACGTCCGTCATGCGCTTTTATACCCTGATGCTCTGATGTCAGATCTGAGCGCCCATGACCGACATCAGCCTAATACTTTGGTATTCGGGCCGACCGAGGACAGCGGACTACCCATATGTAAGGACTGCAGCAATGTGGATCTTCGAACATCTACATTTATGGTAGGTACAAAACTGTACTTTTTTCTCCCCTGCCCATACACTGATAATAGACCTGTTCCATTTGGATAGTCCCTTTTAAAAAAAAGTAACTTTAAAAAATTAAATTAGATGTCTTTCATACATGCAGTTACAATTGCTGATTAGGTTTCTAAATAATCTAAGCAAGGTATAACAGATTGTCTGGTACAGTAAGTCCATGTTACATACATTACCTTCATGCCTGTACACTTCAGACTTCTCAACTCCATTATACGTTCATACTCTCTACTGCTCAGATAATAGATGGTAGTTACAGCAGTCCTCTCTGTTTTTTCTTATCTTTTTCCATGACTGGTTACTACATATCGTACTTCAAAAACATCACAATACAGTAAAGTTGCTTATCCTGAGATCATGCAGACATATGGCCCTTTTTTGCCAAATTCCTAAGGTTAAAAATACCAACATACAAATGTCAACGAAACTCTCTGTAGAGGTCATGCTGCCAAATGCTGGTATTCCAAACAAGAAATTGCAGTCATTGTGAGCAATCCTAACCCTAACAAATACTGACATCTGTGCAGTCATACATACCTGGTTCAAAGAGGTAGACGGCATCCCAGCCTTACCTTGTTACTCATCCTCTCATACATTCACACACCAAACTCTGGTCATTACAGCCAAAGGCTGCTCAAACTGTAGCAAGCACATGGGACACTCTGGTTGCAGGTAACCATTGACAAAACCCAGATTCAAATCATAGCTATTGACCAGCACTCAAATCTCACTCAATTCACCCAGTTAGAATCTATCGTGATTCAATCCTTAATGCTCATCTAGTGTCGCTTCAAGTTCTCAAATGTACATGAAGACATACTCATGCATGCCATATCGCCAATGCCCAAGGACTCCACGATTTGGTCAATGTAAAAGGCCTGGAACAACTTTTTTATACCCCCCACAAGGATGATAGTGTCTTGGACTTGGTACAAACAAACATCCTTAACCTTTGCAGTATCCCAAGAGTATCCTCTTGCCTGTTAACGGTCTGAGCCAACAAGGAGTCACTATCAAAGTAACTCTACTACAACCCGCCCTCCAGCTAGCATCAACTAAAAACTTGCCTAAAGTTTGACAGTACAGAGGGATGGTATTCATAGCTTCAGAGACCCATCACCCTCCCCCTTTTTTATGATCAGACAGCAACTTCCAAAACTACACCTAAGCACCATACCACCATTTACAGTGATGCATGCAATCTGGATTACCCAAGAGTACAAATTCATCCAATGCAGGGAAGAATTACTTTGTGTGGTGCACATCTGATATAACTGTACTGTATGCAAAACAGTTAACGGCTGATGAACAGCTAGAATGAGCAGGATCCAAATTGTAAGCAATGTCTCAGTAGCCTGAACAAGCACTTCAGAGCACTAGTCAGATAAAATCCTGTCATGCAAACTGATAATCCTGTCATGCAAACTGTGATTCCAAATGTGCCACATGTACTACAGACAATCAAAAGGCCTTCACCAATGATGTCCTTTGATATGGTCACTACGTGTGTGTATAGACTTCAAATATACGAATGCCATATATATATCTGATGTGCTGTCTGACAGATACACTGAACTCTAACAGTTTCCTCCAAAAATTCATCCAGCACATCCACAGTACCTGCCCCCTTCCTCATATCTATGGAAAATATCATTACTGCTCTCTGAAAGACAAGAAAAACATTGTACATGTCACATGAGAGTCTGCATCCCACGTGAACAGAGGAACTTGCAGCACCATTATGCACCCGATTCAAATAAAGCCATCGTACTGTCTTTGTTCCAGCAGAGTAGAGGATAGCCACTGTCATTTCTTTGCAGCAAAGGTGGAGCTTCCACCAATAAATCAACTTAGACTTGCCACCTAAGAACTCATCTGTAAGGACATGAAATGGATTAGCATGAAGCTCATTAACAGACATTGGCAACATCCAAGCACTTGATCCCACACAGTTTGGCTGCATCGGGAGGAGGTCATGTCTCCATGTACCTTGAGTAGTATACTTTTATTAGTACAATCATAGGAATATATTACTACCTCTCAGCACTTATGTTGAAGCTGGTCTAAACAAGAAGACTACATGTTTGCTAAATGTAATTTTTTCCAATGTCTAAATTTGTGAGTGCTCACTTATGCTGTAGCCTCATCTGTAGGGCCATCAGCCAGCAGAAAGTCCAGCAACCCTTCATCTTCTACATCTTCACATCACGTGTAATGTGCCCAAACTATCACTGCATACCACACTACTTCGCTGCTATACACAGATGGGATATCCTGTCTCCCCTGTTGGTGGTCCTGAAAAATGTATTCATAAGCAGATCCATGCTTTACTTTCCCTAACATAATATGCTCACTGTGAGCCAACATGAATTACTCTTTAACGGCAGTACAAACATACTTATACATTCCTTAATAAACAACATTTCTTCTCAGGACAAGAATTGCTGTATAGCCAGTTGGTTCTATCACTTCTATAAAGTGTTTTACATAGTGTAACACAACCTGCCAATGGCCAAAGTAGGTAACCGTAATCTCTGCAACTTAGCTACCTGAGGGCTAGCAAGCCATCTGTGCAACAGATTTCATGCATTGAAATGTTTGTATCTGTAGCCAGTTATCTTGGAGTCCATATCATTACTCAAGTCTTCAACTTAGTTAACCATTTACTTCAACACTTTTACTAACCTCCACATAACCTGTCGTACACCACCTCTAATATCCTGATGACTCCCACATACAAACTGCTGAATTAATGCTATGCCCACCTCAGCTGAGAATTGTACTTCCCATCTCGGGGATGGCTAAGAAGCATTCAAATCCCTATTTATCCCAATGAAACTGCCCTTCTGCTTCCTCCTCCAACCCCCCAAAATCATTTGATCCACCTTAGAGTAACGTAACAAACATACTGTTTTAATCTCACACAAATGTATTGATGGTTATAAGTGATCAACTTAGTCCAGCTGTAGTTATTTTGATATGCTTCTCTTGGCTGCAGAACCAAACTTGTGTGCTCTGGGTGACTGCCTCTGAAGATGACTGCAAGCTGGGTGCTGTCATCAGTTTCACTATTGATGTGCACATCCTTCCAGAGGCACTCACTCAGACCAATGACTGGTGCCACTGATGTGGCATAAAATCAAACACAACCAAGGACATCATTATCCCCTTTTCGGGAGAAAGCTGTCCCCAACAAATGTTCACAATAAGAACAACATCCTGATCAATGAAGTCAGCCATGGTGGTTTTGGGAAGCCGGGTCTATAGCACCCAGACTTGTCACTGCCATGGTGCCTGCATTGCATGGAAAGCCTTTTGATATGGCACACCTCATTATTAAATCAAACTCCTACAGGTGCAATCTTTCAATCCTAAAGTCTGTTAGTAACTCTTCCTAGTCATGGAGTTTGAAATTGGCAGAGAATACCTGTATCTAATACTATACCATATTGTGTCATTATGACTTTGACTGTTTAAGAGCATCTGTATGTCTGCCTGAAGATGCCTTGACCAAAAGAAAAACTATAGTTACCCATGTACAGGATGCAACTGCATGCGTGGATTGTCAGTGTTGAAATATTGGCCCAAACAAGTGGCATGTCAATGACCTATGTGCTTAATTTATGTTGCATTTTTAGGATTATATCTATGATACTCCATGGGGTCACTGGTAGCCTTTGAGTAAGCTCTGTTTATGGTGATGGGAAGTAATCTAAGGGGGCTCCAAAAGCCAACACTCTTGCTAGGCGTATAAATGCCTTCAAGCAGATCGCCCAGTACCTACCTATCTACCTATGAAACAAAGAGCATTACCTGTACATAGTTTAACAGAGGCTGTTTTGCAAATGCAAGTACAGAGGACTTTAGGTTATTCTTACTTCCTGTATTTTTAGTCTTATTCCTTCCTGTATTTTAACTAATCGTTTTTATTGAAAACCTTTCATGAACTATAAATTATAATTTCTAAATGATTTACATTTGATTTTTAGTTGCTACTGGAGCTTTTCGCCACGGGCCTTTACTGAAAATGGAAACATACACTTGTAGTAGCCCAGTTAACAAATGTAAAGTAGAGAAATAAAGTTGAAATCATTATGATGCTATGCATGCAGCCCATCAATGTGAGGATGCGCAGACAATCCTCTGGCACAAAGCCCGGTGTAATGTCAGCATGTAGTTACTTCACCAATTGCACTGGTCAGCGATAGCATGGTCAAGCACATAACCCAAGGCCATCTGTGCTCAGTAATGCATGTAATTATGGTGAAGTTGTAGCAAACTGTCAGTTTCAGCAGCATACTGCTGAAGTCTATGGAAGTCAAGTTTAGTGTGTAAAGCAGACATCAGGTGGCAACAGCAGCCATTATAAGGGGTTGCTATTGCAATGCTTACATTTATGTGTTCACACTGTTAAAATCATGGTCAAGAATGCATCCTTTGTTACTGCCAGGCCATACTGCCCACGTGTTAATTTGCACGTCCTATGTTACAAGCCAGTTGCTTTTGTTATATTTTCATCGTGTATTGCCCACCATGATGCTTAGCCTTGTCCATAACTACAACTGTGACCTCATTAGTTGATACCATGTACAACTGCTCATATATGGGCCAACTGTACATAGCTGACTGCATATGTGTGCTGCTGGTACAATGGAATACAGATGCATAACGTGTTATACATGTGTAACTGGTAATGAAGGTGGGAAGCATGCCATTAGTTCTTGAGCTCCTTAGCAGTACCTGAAACTACTTTGATTAGGTTGTCATTTTTCATGCCTCACAAACTAATGAGCACAAGTCTCACATGACCCTGTCAAAATAACTACCTAGCAGTAAATTTTAAGTCAAGACCTGATGTTTCTGTCTCGTGGTAACAGCTGACAATCTGCCTTTAACCAGAATATGACTCACCATGGATTACCGCTCAATCTTTACATATGCTGTTTATGCGAAGGCTGTGAAGTGATACAAATCACATTTGGTCCTGATAAACAAGTACTTTCTATAAACAAGTACTTTCTGTTGTGCTAACTGAACTTCATGGTAAGTCTTGTATTGCTTTGTTTCACCTTGACTTGGGTTCAACTTAATGACCCCTTCTGCAATAACTCAGTACCACAGTATCTTAATTGTCAAGTTGTGAAAGGCTGCAGCACTGAAACACCTAGGGGTAGGCATTACTGTCGTGTGTATGACATCTCCAGCTGTAAATGCCAGTTTGAACCACTTTCATGACAGTTCATTGTCATGGACAAAAACACATACTAATAAATTTTCAGAATAATTATGATTTTATTAAACAATCATGCTGCAGACCAGCTGGTTTGCTATGTCAGTACTAAATGACACCCGAAAATATCATCTTAACAGTCAAAACCACCACTCTGATGTGGTAGAAAACCAGTATACTGTCCTAAGCATCAGGATAACGGTCACTAATTTGCCACACACAGCAACTTGGAATTACTCTCTGAACTCTGCTCCCCAGTTGGCCGTAACGCCATACCGTAAACTGGTGGTATGAAGCATGTCTGAATCGCCGGTTTTCATCTGTTTCCACTGGTATTCTGAAAATGGACAGTCTATGTATCTGCAACACACAGTACACCTTGATGTATGACAATTTTTCTCATTTCCTAGAGAAAGAAAAATGTAATTCATTTCCGGCTAGGCCAATTATTTTCACACATACTAAGACTACCTGAACATGTTATACAACTGAGCTAGTAATCCAATGGATGGCCATTCAAATGCACTTTAAGCTGTAGTGTAATTTTATGTTAGATTCGCTGTCTTATAAACTAAGATAAGACGCTCCTCTTTTTCAAAACTGGTAAGTCTCATGCGAATGTTACCCTGAAAATGCATCTGACATTATTTACAGCTGACTGCTAGATACATGCACTCCACATCCTAACTGTATTTCTGTTTAGATACAGCACATTCAGGCATCGACACACTGTGGCAGTGTTTTACATGTATGTTATCACAACATTCCACATATATTCTACTATGTTACATTGTACGTCAAACACTATCCATCAGGAATGGTTAACCTACAAATACATGAATTAAAAGCTGCAGGGGTAACTTACCGATGCAAGTTATTGCTCTCGTACCATGCATCAAAGTAAGATAGTTATATGCATTAATCTTGCATCGACCTGAGGTCACCTAACTCTGTCCATATGAGCATCAGCACTGTCCGTATCACATCTTTCCATTAGTAAAAACTGATGTGTGCATGGATTTAACTGCCACATTTATCAAGTGTCTCTTGCAATGTTTTCAGAACTATTTAAGTACAACCAATTATCTGATCAGGAGCAAGTCAAATATGCAAAGGCATGTTAAGCTATATATAAGGAAAATTTAGAAACAATACGTTTCTGAGGCTAACCGCTACAACTTGAAAGAAATGAAGGCTGTCAAGTGCATTTGTAAGTTAGTACTAGACATAAAAAGCACACCTGCTCAGAGAATGGCAAATTAAGCTGGCATGTAATGCTGCAAAGTAACTCCTGTGACAAGGTCTGTACTACATACAATCAAAGTAACAGGAAATGCTTGTGGTCAGTCAACCACATACTGTTGTAATCACCACGTACTTACCGGAATTAATGACCAACAGTTTGTGGGCCCATTCCCACAGCAGACTCTCTTGCAGTCGGCACACTCCTACAGCAATGGCATAGGCACCATGGGGGAGGTAGTTCTGCATTACTTCGACCATCGTGTGGGATGTTAATGGAGTCATCCTCCTCCAGAATGTCCTGTACGAGTTGAGGATTACGTTCTGCAGTAACAGTGAACAGCTGATGCATGCGTTTCTGTGAAAGCCTGTTAATTTTTGCCTGCAAGTGCACCAGAATAAGCATCTTAGTCAAAAAGGAATGTAGAAATTAAAAATGAGCATGCCGCTATGCCCAAAACACTTGACAACTTGACACTGCTCAATGAATACTGGCAAAGCTTATACAATATTACCTATTGCTCGCCAACTGTTACTGCGGTTGTCAATAGATATAATCCAAGTTCACTCATACATGCATTCATTTCCAAGGTGCACTTTCATGTCACTTAAATCTACTACCTTCAGAGGCTGGCTATACATAACTACCATGATGCCCCTTTGTAGGTGTAGGCAAATAGCCTGTTTGTTGTACCACTGCAATTTACGCCAGTACCTCTAGTATTGTAGTGACATGGTACAGTCACCAATACGCTCAACCGGCACTGCAGTTAGTTGACCAAGTAATCCTTACATGATGTAACACTCCTATGCTTTGTCAAACTTCCATTGATTGCCTTTGCCAAGATTATTCATTTCATTCCTTGGGATTCCTTGAAAGTACCAAAATTAGCTACCTGGAGGTACTCGGGCATATTGTGGACTACAACAGATGCATCATACTTGCCTAAGGCGAGAGATGATCAGCTGTAGCAAAGATGTCAGTACATCATACATAACAGGCAGCATTGTATTATCTGAGATAATGTCCTCTGGGTTTTCTTTTTAAACATAACTAGTATATTCATTTTGAAATAGTATCACCCCGTGTGCAAAGAAATTTCATATCACTTCCCTCTCCATAACAATGCCCTCATTGGCCTTAAAATATCCTCTCTCTGGAGTAAAAATGCAATGACAAAACTCAAAAGCAAGGCACGCCCATGCGCAACACACACCCACAGCAATTTACGTACAATGCAATGTATGCAGCACCTAAACCATCATATACCATTTATAATTAACATAAAACTAACTTGTCCCATAGTATGCCTACATACTACTAATTATATGACTCATTGAATAACTTGTCAGCTTCTCACTACTACAATGCACTACCTGTAAAGTAAGACCATGTTGTTCTTGCGCATTCTGTACAGTGGCGGCAGGCCTTGGTCCAAGATAACTGACTCCTATTTTGCTGTAACTCACGCCTCTGCCTCCCTGACATTGTAGGTAGTGTTTGTCCCTGTGTAGTCCTCAAAGCCCCCGGGGTCTGTACATGAGTAATCTCACTCTTGTTTTCCATGGTCTGTATAACCTGAAAAAGTAGTATTGGTGGCAATCGCTAAACAAAGACTTTTTTATTAGAATGCAAGTTTGGTCTGAGACTACTGCAGTACACTACTACTGGATTAATTGCATTTGCAAATACACATTGTATGCTCGGCTAATCTCTTACCACACAGCTGTAATTTGTAAACAGCATTTCATTAGTAATTGTCAGGCATGCAGTACATCAATCCTTCTGATAGTACATTCCTTTTTACCTAAAATAGGAATAAGCATGAACTAGAGTAGTGATGTATACCTACCTCCTCTCAGTTAATTTCACACCACTACTCCATAGCCTTCAACAAATCTGATTGTGTACATGACTGCACAATATATCAATGGGAAGTCATATACTCCATTAATATGCTGCTACTAACTGCACAATTCACAACAGCCTACACTACTTTATGCTCCTTTACTGTACCTTGTGCACCTCTGATTTATGTGTAACAAAAATAAAATACAGCTGTTGCAGTAATAATGCCACCACAACTGCGGTTAGCCTACGTAAGGTAACTCTTGTATGTAGTCCTTGGTGTTGCCCATTGATTACTGACATATTGGATGACCTTCATAATTACATTTTTATTTGAATATTAGGGCATGGCAATAGTGATACCATTTGCAAGTGAAAGACAATGCCAAGTCGGCTCCCTTCAGAATTGCATGATTACCTAAACACAATTTCTGGTTTGATAGGGGCTGGATGTGTTGACATTGTGTTTTATAGCTGCATTTTCCTGTGGAAATATTCCATTAAAACCAACTGTAAACACTTTCAGTTGTCCTTGATTGTGTTTAACAGTAGTGTGTGTAAGCGTAAATTTTTCAAATGCTGGACCGAGTAGCAACTACATTGTTACGGCAATATGCATAAAGGCCTGAACTGCATGTAACATAGCATGCAATCATTGTTTGCATCGGTCCTTGCTAGGAGTACAAGTACTTGTGCTTGACTGGGTCAGACACAGCAATTAGTTGTACCACACAGTACATTATCAGACTTGGCTCTTTAACGTTTACTTCAACACAAAACTCTGTCACAACCAGCAATACACTAGGGATAAATTATGAACTGTAATTGCACCTGCAAAATCAAGGCATGCCATATTTTTAACACTGATGGCCTACTAGTGCACAATTTATGTGAACTGTAGTTCAAATAGGTTTAGTGGGACACAAAGATGTGAATATCGTCAGTCTGAAATGTGGAGAACACATTGTACAGCCTATTAACCACACAGCAGAGATGCTAAAGTTATTTGCACTGAAACAGATTAGAAATGCACATTAAATTTTTTTCACTTTACTAGAAAGTTATAACAATTCTCAGCTGCACTTCAATAGGCCAAAGTGGATATTGAGTGAAAATAAGGGCCAATTGGGCAAGTACGGGCAAACTGGCAACATAGTTTCACTGTTTGGGGCACAGTTCCTGGAGCTGTAGTATTCTGTAAAAAAAGACAATAATACAAAGGTTATAAAGACAAACATAAAAAGTAGCACTGCACAACTGTGGATCATAAACTATTAGACCAACTAGACATTCCATTACAATTATATTCATTGCAAGGCAATATTATTTGCAACAAGAACCAATTACGTAACTTCAGAATGGTGGAAATTCCATGAGAGCTCTATCTTGTTGACGCATACCTACGAAGTTTGTCTGTTGTCCTTTCATCTAAAATGAAGCCAAAGTCTACTCCAAATTGTCTGAATGCTGCTGAAATCTTGAGTAGTGTTCCTCTACCAACTGTCTTGTGTCTGGTGGTTGATAAGGAGCAATTGTGGGCTGTATGTTTCGTGGATCATCATAAGACAATGTGGCTCGTTCGTGAAGTTTAGTGTTTGCCAGTCTACGTTGCAAAATTTTTTCCTTTAATGGTATGAGGTAATTGTAATCTTTCCTTTGTTTCATGCGCACCACTGTCCAACGTCCGCTTTTCTTGTTAAATTTTCTATGATACCTAAACAGAACATGGGGGACACTTCATGATACAATGCAAGTCAAGTAACAGCCTTTATTTAGAGTTTAATGCTTTGCATAGCATGTGTACAGCTGGAAAAATCCAATGTGTAAGCCATGGTTGACATAATTTGAGACCCTCTGACTAGAGTTTGGCAGCCAATCTTGTAGGTCCACCCAAAGCTGTTTGACTAGATATATCTCACCTCACGTAAAATGACCAAATGTGAGTTCTAATGGTCATTAACAGAATATTGGACAAATTTCGATCAGTGGTGGTGCTACTGCAGGAGTCACTAACTTGATGTATCTGTTTGCATTATGCTAACATTGGTCGTACATGTAACACACGTGTCTTTTTATATGTCCATGTGTTTACAGGTATGTGCACTTGAAATACAGACTGCTGCAACTGAAGTTGAATTACATCTGTTAGCTGCAAAGTATGAAATATGAAATGAGTTCAAAATTCACTGAGATTACTACTGGTGTACATTTCATCTTTATACCCATGCATGTCAGATGCCATGACTTAGGTGAACAGTTGCTAACACAATAAGAAGTAATAATTGTATATTGCTTTACATGTTGAACAGTCATGTGAATTATGGTATTTTCTTACACATCTGCCTTCCTTGTTATGCGCATAAGGACGACCTCTGTGGCTGTTGTGGTCTATCGCTGCAAGAAAATTCAGAGCCCGAAAGGCAGGGAAAGTGTAGGACTGCTGTTTTGAAGCATACTTTAAAATGACCTGGTGGAACTGTTCTATACAGTGAAAGGAGACAAATCACAAGTCAGTATTCATGTCCACATGCACATCAGTGTTAAAAGGAACCACAAAGTAAAAGTACTTTACCTGTAGCTGACATAATGTCTTGATGTCCTTCAAGGATGCATCTGCAGTCATAACATATGGGTTGTCCTGTCTCAGGCAGCCCTTCGGTCAGCCGGATTCCAAAGTCTGGGTCTGGCCCTGGCCTCAGCTGATGTCGCACTTTCCCCGACTTCAGAAAGCATCAGCCAACGCCATTTTCCTCAGTCTTTCTTGCTGCGCGGTGCCCGAAGCAGAAGCAGTTTGCAAGTGCCGGTCGGTCAGATCCTGTGATTCAGCTACCGAAGACTTCAAAAAAGCTAAGTACCCCATTGGGGACTCTTTCTTGCCTCAGCCGATGTCAGATAAAGTAAATAATTGTTTAACTTGTGGGAAACAAAATACCTCATAAGGATTTCCACTCTTACTGCCTCCCTTGCTTAGGCCCAGACCACAACGTCTCGGCCTGTTCAGCCTGTGCTTCCTTCAACCGAACTCTTAGACGTCAGTCGGAGTTTACAGAGGAATTCTTTGGGGCTAATTTTGCATACAAGATGCCGTCGGAGACTCCAACTTCGCTTTTGGTGAAAAAACGGAAGGACAAGGACCGACTCTCGCGGCCCGTGGTTTTGGCTGAAACCACGGTAAGGCCTACCGCGAGTGTCTCGGTTTTGGCTGAAACAGAGTCCTCTGAGCTTCCTTTAACCGCATCCACTCAACTGACCACCGCAGCCCTAGAGGCCCCGGCTGAGTTGGCTACTGAGCTACCTACTGAAACCAGTGTCCAGGAAATGTCCGACACCATACTTTTGGACAAATCTACTCCTGCACGTGGGGCAGCTAAGACCCCCTGCTTCCATGTCCATTAAGGCTTTTTTCCAGGGCTAAAGCTGCTAAACTTTCTAAAGCTTTGCCTCCCAAGACTACCTCCCAGAGACCTTCTTCTAGTGCTCAGATCCTCAGCCTTGCAGAGGATCTTATTTCTTTAATTAGAGGTTCTCAGCCTCATCCGGACAGGGGCTCTCACCCACCACCAGACAAAAGGCCCAGGACTGAGCCCCCTGACCAACACTCTTCAGATGAGTCTACGGATGGATCCGAGTTGTCAGATCACCAGGAGGAGGCTTATTCGGCCTATGAGGATTCTGATGCTGAAGAATCTATCCCTTCGGCCTCCCCTCCTGAAGAGTTTTCTTTTGGTGAGATACTACACTCCATGAGAGCATTTTCAATGGCAGGGTCAGGAATTTTCTGATTCTAGAAAGAGATTAAGGACCTTTTTGCATTTACCTCAGCATAGGCCCTTAGCTATACCTCCTGTTTTGAATGTTATTGATGTGTACAATGATGTTAGTACAGCCCCTGATACTCTCCCTCCGGCACCTGCCAAACCTGATAGATACTACAGGGTCCCGGATTCTCATTTACATCTGTATAAGGCCCATTCTGCAGACCCAGATACTATTTCTCAGGGCCCTAAAGGGGTTGCAGCTGCCACTGCCAAAAATCCTCTACCTTCTGAAAGGGAGTCTAGAGCTTTAGAGAGATGGGGAAAGAAGGTATATACTTCTGCAACTCTTTCTGTGAGGGCATTAAATTGTCAATTTCATATGATACAGTACCAAGAGTATTTGTTAGATGAACTGAATAAGAAGCTCTCTTCTTCTGAACCCCTTGACCGTAAATCCCTTCAGGATCTGGTACATAACTCACAGCAGGTTAGTAATCATTTTTTGCAGTGTGGTTATGCACTGGAAGCTTCATGTAGGTCAGCTATGACTGGGGCAGTTATTCGTAGGCATGCCTGGCTGAAGGAACAATCTTTGCCAGACCATGTTAAAGCTAAACTCCTGGATGCTCCAATGGAAAAACAAAAATTATTTGGCTCCTCGGCTCAGGAGGTCTTGAAGTTTGAAGAAAAGGCAAAATCTGTGCAAACAGTTAAGGATTTTCTGCAAGTATAACCACCGAGATTCAGCAGAAACTGGCCTAAGAATTGGTCCTTTCCAGACTCTGACAGAGCCCAGAGAGGCAGGAACAGGTGTCCCAGAGGTACAGGGCAAGCTAGAGGCTCCTACAGAGGCCGTCAGTGGCAGCCTACCAACCAGAGAGGTAGTGCAGCAACAGCAGCAACAACTACTACACCAGGACAGACTCAATGACTTTTCTTTGATTCCGCCTACCAGGGCTCAATTGGAAGCACCCTTGGGCGGAAAGCTTTCTTTATTCTCAAAAAACTGGCATTATATTACAAGGGACACATGGCCACTGCAAATAATAGACAAAGGATACAGGTTCCACTTCCACACTTTGCCAAGAAAAAACGGTATGCCAAACCTGCCACCAAATCAGAGGGCAGAGGCTTTAAAGCAGATCAACAACTTAATTCAAATGAAAGCCATAGAAAAGATTTTACTCCAGATTATTCCTTGTTCCAAGAAAAAAATCAATGGAGGCCTATTCTCTACCTGTCCGCACTGAATACTTACCTCATTGTGCCAAAATTCAAGATGCTGACCCTTCAGCAACTTCTTCCCATGCTGGGCAAGGAGTCTTGGCTGGTGACTCTAGATCTCAAGGAGGCATACCTGCATGTCCCTATTCGACAAAGTTGCAGAAGACACCTCAGATTTCTTGCAGGATCAGAGCATTATCAATTCTCAGCATTGCCCTTTGGCTTATCTACTGCGCCCAGAGTATTCACGAAATGCCTGGCATAAGTAATTGCACACTGCAGACTTCAGGGGATTCAAATCTACCCATATCTGGACGACTGCCTTATACAAGCGGACAAGAAAATTTTGATAAAGGACTTGGCCTATGCCATCCACCTACTACAGGCCTTGGGATACACAGTCAACATCCAAAAATCAAGACTTGTTCCATCCCAAAGGATAACCTTTTTGGGTGCAGATCTAGACACAACCACCCAAATGGCCTTTCTCACAGAAGAAAAACAAAAACAACTTCCGGATTACTTCATGAATCTGACAAGACAAACTCGGCTAACTGCAAGGAAAATCCTGCAGGCCCTGGGTTACATGGCATCCTGCATAATTCTGATTCCACAAGCCAGGCTGCATATGAGAAAATTACAGTGGTACCTAAGGAGTGTATGGTCTCAGCACAGTCACAGTTTGGAAACTTTGATACCAATCATTCCTTGCCTTCAAAAGGAATTCTTGTGGTGGGCTCAAGCCTGCCAGTCCACCAGAGGGTTGCCCTTCTACAAACCAAAAACACAAACCTTCACCACGGACGCTTCAGACCGAGGATGGGGAGCACACAGGGAGGGCAAATGTATCCAAGGCCTATGGTCTCAAGGACAGCTGCGCATGCACATAAACCAAAAGGAAATGCTGGCAGTGATGCACGCAATCGAGGCCTTCAAACCTTTCCTCCACCAAGGCCACCTGTTAATACGGATAGACAACACCACAGTCATGTGGTACATAAACAAGCAAGGAGGCACGCATTCCTACCCTCTATGCAGGCTGGCCATGAATCTGTGGGAACTATGCTTGAAACTCAATATCCAACTACAGTCCCAGCTTAAGCAGAACTACAATGGATGCACACGAATGGATGCTGCACCCAGACATCTTTCTACTCATAACACAAGCATGGGGAAAGCTGGAGATAGATCTGTTTGCCTCGCCCCACAATCAACTGAAAGCATTCTGCTCAAGGACATGCCACCCACCAGCTTGGAGGGTGGACTCCCTCTCAGCTGGAAAGCTCTAAAGGTCTATGCCTTCCCACCTCTCCCATTAATGTCCAAGGTTTTACTGAAGATCAGGGCAGAACAGCCAAGAGTGATTCTGATAGCTCCAGACTGGCCAAGGCAGCACTGGTACCCACTATTGAGGAGCATGGCCCAGACGAAACCGTGGCGCCTCCCCCTATGGCCACTTCTGACGCAGAACAATTTCAAGATCATGCATCCCAACTTGAAAACATTGCAGCTAACTGCCTGGAAAATTCCATAAACCCCACTCAAAATAACTTATCACAGAGAGTAAAGGACATTATTATGGAAGCTCGCAGACCTTCCACAAGGAAGACATACTCAGCAAAATGGAAAAGATTTCTCATTTGGAACACAACAAAAGGCTTAGATGTGACAGTGGCAAGCATGACACATATTCTGGAATACTGCAGAATTGTTCCACAATGGCCTGTCCTATTCTTCCATTAAGATTCATGCCTCTGCAATTTCAGCAGAATACAATGTTGATCCACCTATCTTCTCACATCCTCTCCTCAGGCAATTTCTGAGAGGAATCAAAAACATCAATCCTCCAAGGAAACCCCCTTTACCTACTTGGGATCTCAACTTTGTGCTGGAGAAACTAACACTTCCTCCCTTTGAACCAGCAGCATCGGCGGATCTACAGTTTCAGTCTTGGAAAACTTCATTCCTTCTGGCCATAACTTCAGCAAGAAGAGTATCTGAGTTGCAAGCTTTAATGGCAGTACAGCCATTTCTTATCTTCCATCAGGACAGAGTTTCATTGAGAACCAATCCTACTTTTATGCCAAAGGTAGTATCTAGGGTATCCTTGAACCAAGCTATTCACCTGCCTACATTTTCCCAAACCCACAAAATAAAGGGGAAAAACTTCTACACACTGGATATACACAGACAACTACGCTACTACTTGGACAGAACTAAAAGTTACAGAAAGACTGACCAACTTCTTGTAGCATATGCTGCTGGGGTACAAGGAAAGGCAATTTCCAAACAGACAATTTCAAAGTGGATAGGAAATTGCATTCGATTTTGTTACTCCTTTCATGGAAAGACGGTTCCTGCAAACATTAGGCCTCATTCCACGAGGGCCACAGCCACCACTACAGCCTTCCTAAGAGGTGTGGCTACCAAGCAGTCTACAGGGTT
>NC_056732.1:8798174-8810674 GCF_019279795.1 Protopterus annectens | reverse complement strand
ATACATTTCCTCATTAACCTTTTGTTTTTTTGTGTGTGTGTGTGTACTAGTAACAATACATTTCTTCCATATCCTTTTTTGTGTGTTTGTGTGTGTGTGTGTGTGTGTGTGTGTGTGTGTGTGTGTGTGTGTGTGTGTGTGTACTAGTAGCAATACATTTGTTCCTAATCCATTTGTTTTTTGTGTGTGTATGTGTGTGTACTAGTAACAACACATTTTTCCTTATCCTTCTGTTTTTTGTGTGTGTGTACTGGTAACAATACATTTCTTCCTTATGCTTTTGTTTTTGTGTGTGTGTGTGTGTGTGTGTGTGTGTGTGTGTGTGTGTGTGTGTGTGTGCTATTAACAATACATTTCTTTCTTATCCTTTTGATTTTGTGTGTGTGTGTGTGTGTGTGTGCTAGTAACATTACATTTCTTCCTTATCCTTTTGTTTGTGTGTGTGTGTGTGTGTGTGTATACTAGTAAGAACAGATTTCTTCCTTATCCTTTTTTTTTTGTGTGTGTGTGAGTGTGTGTACTAGTAAAGTACAGTTTTGTACCTACCATAAATGTAGATGTTCGAGTGTTCACCCTGCTGCAGTCATCACACTTGGGTTATCCTGCCGTCAGGCGGTCCCGCAGTCGGCCTGAGTTCCAAAGTCTTGGTCCGGCGTCGGTTGCTGTCGCTTCTTCCCTGACGTCAGTGCGCCAGGGGTATATAAGAGGCATCCGGCGCTAATTTTCTTCCGTTTTTCTTGCCCCAGATGTCAGGTGCCCCAATAGGTAGGCAATATATATATATATATATTGCTATATATAAAAGTACGTATAAAAATAAAACAATACCTTCAGTCACAAGCAAATACACCACAAAGGTTGTATAGGATAGAGTGGTATAGATAAGTCCAGCTAGTTCAGAGGGAATGGGGGGAGGGTAACCTGGACTGCAGCAGGGTGAACACTCGAACATCTACATTTATGGTAGGTACAAAACTGTACTATGTTCATTGTGTTACCCTGCTGCAGTCATCACACTTGGGTTGAATCCCAAAGCTAAGAATGGGTGGTGGAGATAAACAGGGTTAGAAAAAGCTAGTAGGCCCTGCAAAAATGCAGTGGCAAAACCAGCTCTAGTCTTACAATATAGAGGTAAGTGATAGTGTTTGGTGAAGGTGTGCACTGAACTCCAAGTTGCAGCTTCCATAATATCCCTGGTTGGCACCCCCCTGAGAAAGGCTGCTGATGTAGCTGTAGCCCTGGTGGAGTGGGACCTAATGTTAGCAGGTACCGGTTTCCCATGATGCGTGTAGCAGAAACGTATGCAATGTCCTATCCATTTTGAAATGGTCTGTTTTGAGATAGCTTTTCCTTGTGATCCTGCAGCATAGGCTACAAAGAGCTGGTCTGATTTTCTGAAAGCCTTAGTTTTATCCAAGTAGTAACGTAATTGCCTGTGAATGTCCAAAGAGTGCAGGAGTCTTTCTCCTTTGTTCTGGGGGTTTGGGAAAAAGGTCGGCAAATGAATGGTTTGGTTTAGGGCCACACTGGATACCACCTTTGGCATAAAGGAAGGGTTAGTTTGTACAGAGACTCTGTCTTGATGAAAAATGAGGAAAGGCTCCACTGCCATTAGTGCCTGTAGCTCTGAGACTCTTCTAGCTGAGGTTATTGCTAGTAGCAGGGCAGTTTTCCATGAAAGAAATTTTAAATCAGCTGAAAAAGCTGGTTCAAAGGGCGGCAGTGTAAGCTTTTCCAGAACAAAGTTGAGATCCCAAGTAGGTGTTGGTGCTCTCCTGGGCGGTCTTATGTTCTTAGCCCCTCTGAGATACGGTCTTAGGAGTGTATGTGAAAATAAAGGAGGATCCGTGTTGTAATGAGTTGAAATTGCTGAGGTGCGGATCTTAATAGATGAAAAGGAAAGTCCTTTTTGCAACATCTCAGTTAAATATTGTAGAATCTGAGGAATGTTTGGATCAAGGGGATTTTGGCATTTAGCCTGGTTCCAGGCACAATATCTTTTCCATTTGTCTGAATAGGTTTTCCTGGTGCTGGGCCTCCTGGCCTCCAGAATGACATCCATAACAGCTTTGGAGAGAGGTGTTGGCTGGGTGTTTGGGTAATTTGCCATGCAGCCAGGTTTAAAGTCTTGAGCTGGCTGTGTAGAATCTGATTGTCTCGCTGGGTGAGCAGGTGAGGAATTTGTGGTAAAATCCATGGTGGGCCGTGGGCCATGTTCCTTAGAATTGGATACCAGTGCTGGCGTGGCCAGTCTGGTGCAATGAGTATCACTTGTGGCGCCTCTAATCTGACTTTCAGCAGTACCGTTGCTAGAAGAGGCAGTGGAGGAAAGGCATATACTGTCAATGTTTTCCAACTGAATGAGAGGGCGTCCACTTTCCAAGCTTGTGGATGGAATGTCCGTGTGCAAAATTTTTGAAGTTGGTAGTTTTGGGGGTTGGCAAACAGATCTATGTCTGGGTGCCCCCATTTTTGAGTTATCATTGCAAATACTTGTGGATCTAGTTTCCACTCGTGGGGATCCACGATGTTTCTGCTTAGGTCGTCTGCCAATGTGTTTTTCTTTCCTGGCAGGAATTGTGCTTGTAATTGAACCTGGTAAGACAGTGCTGTGTTCCACAAGGTCATTGCTTGCCTGCAGAGGGTAGGAATGTTTGCCCCCTTGCTTGTTTATGTACCACATTACTGTGGTATTGTCCGTCTTTATTATTAGTCGTCCTGGGTGTAAGAGGTCCTTGAAAGCTGTTAGGGCATTCTGTACTGCTAGCATTTCTTTTTGATTGATATGCAGATGCCTTTGATCTGTAGTCCATTTGCCCTGAATGCACTGTCCTGCCATGTGTGCTCCCCAGGCATAGTCCGATGCATCTGTTGTCATAGTTTGCCTGGCTGTGGGTAAGGTGAAAGGCTGACCCTTGTTGAAGTGACATGCCTGTGCCCAACATAGAAACTCCTGTTGAAGGCAGGGAATGAGTGGTATCATTGCTTCCAAGCTGCGGCTGTGCTGAGTCCATACGCTTTTCAGGTACCATTGTAATTTCCTCATATGCAGTTTTGCAAATGGTATTAGTAGTATGCAAGATGCCATGAATCCCAAGACCTGCAGAATTTTTCTTGCAGGGAGTTGGGTCTTTGTTGCCATTATTTTGAAGTATTGAGTCAGCTGTTGTTGCTTGTCTGACGTGAGATAAGCCATCTGGGCCGTTGTATTCAAGCTGGCACCCAGGAATATTATGTTTTGTGAGGGCACTAGTTTTGATTTCTTTTCATTTACTGTGTACCCTAGGCAACTTAGAAGGTGTTTGACAAATGCCAGATGCTTTAAAAGAATGTCCTTGCTTTCTGCTTGAATAAGGCAGTCGTCCAGGTATGGGTATATTTGAATTCCTCTTGGTCTGCAGTATGCAATTACTGGTGCCAGGCATTTTGTGAAGACCCTGGGCGCAGTAGATAAGCCAAAGGGCAGTGCAGAGTATTGATAATGGGTTGAACCTGCAATGAAGTGGAGGTATCTTCTGCAGTTGTGTCTGATAGGGACATGCAGGTATGCCTCCTTGAAGTCCAACCTTACTAGCCAAGCATTCTTGCCCAGCATGGGAAGAAGCTGCTGTAGTGTTAGCATCTTGAATTTTGGTACTTGTAGATAGGTGTTCAGAATTGAAAGATCCAGAATGGGTCTCCATGCTTTGTCTTTTCTTGGGAATAGAAAGAGTCTTGAGTAAAATCCTTGTCCTTGCTCCTGTGTAGGTACCTGTTGAATGGCTCTCATGTCCATGAGAGCTGCAATTTGTTTTTGTGCCTCTGCCCTTTTATTTGGTGGCAGGTTTGGCATTCCTTTTATCCTTGGCAAGGTATGAAAGTGGAATCTGTATCCCTGTGAGACAATGTTTAGGACCCATTTGTCTTTTGTGATGATGTGCCAGTTGTCTGCAAAAAGTGCTAATTTTCCTCCCAAGGGAGCTGCCAAGAGAGATTTGCTTGGTAGTTTGAGGATTGAGTCATTGTGTTTGTCTTCTGCTAGCTTGGGGCGTGTCTTCTCCTCCTTTCTGGGTAGCAGTACCCCATTGGTGAGGTTTGTAAGGGCCTTGTGACTGACCTCTGCCCCTTGGGCGTCTGTATCTGCCCCTCTGCGATCTGTCAGAAGCTGGAAAGGACCAGTTTTTTGTTGGCCAATTTCTGCTGAAACGAGGGGGTTGTACCTGTAAAAAATCCTTGACCGTCTGCATAGACTTTGCCTTATCCTCCATTTTCTTTAAAACCTCTTCTGCTTTGACACCAAATAATACATCCTGCTGTAAAGGTGCATCCAATAATTTTGCTTTAACATGATCAGTTAGGGTTTGTTCTTTTAACCAAGCATGTCTACGTATGACAGACCCAGTAACAGCTGCTCTACAGGAAGCTTCCAATGAATCAAATCCACATTGTAAAGTATGTTTACCCACCTGTTCAGCTGCATGCAACAGATCCTGCATTTCCTTGAATTCAGACTGTTCAGAATGTGTGCTTCATTTTTGTTTTAATTGAGACATTAGGAATTGTTGATATTTCAGCATGCAAAACTGACAATTTAATGCTCTCATAGGCAGAGTAGCTGAGGTGTACATCTTTCCCCATCTATCTAGGGCTCTGGAATCCCTTTCAGGGGGCAGAGGATTTTTAGCCATAGAAGCTTTAGCCCCTTTGGGACCCTGGGAAATTGTTTCTGGGTCAGCCACAGGGCTTTTATAAAGGAATTTGCGTGAGTCAGGGACTCTGTAGTATCTGTCTGGTTTGGCTGGAGCAGGAGGTAGAGAGTCTGGATTTAGACTAGACTCCAAGTAAACATCATCCACAATGTCTAAAACTGGAGGGATAGCAAGTGGTCTGTGCTGGGGTAGTAAAAGGAACTCTCGGAGCCTTTTCTTAGAATCAGAGTAGTCCTGGCCTTCCCAGTGGAAATGTTCCCTCATGGTATGTAAAGTTGCCCCAAAGGAGTAGTCTTCAGGGGGAGATGCTGAGGGAATAGAGTCTTCAGCATCAGAGTTTTCATAAGGGGGAAAAGTGTAATCCTGTTCCTCAGAAGAATCTGAGGAAATTGAAACCTGGTCAGAGGAAGCATAATCCTCATCTTGTCTTGGTCTTTTATCTGGAGGGGGATGGGAACCCCTGATTAGGGTAATCAAATCTTCAGCCATCTTAAGCATCTGTTTCTTAGGCATGGGGCCTTGAACTGTAGACTGATGTACAGTCTGTTTTGGTTTTAATGGAGTTTTAAGCTTAGCACAAGATTTAATGGTGAGTGTAGTCGGTCTGAAGACACCTTCTGCAACCGAAGGTGTTTCTACTGCACTGGGATCTCCTTCTGCTCTGGTGTCGGAAGGGCCTAATGAAGATGGCTGTGTCGGCCTAGTACACTCTGCTTGAGAATCCGCAGCTGTCTGGGGTTCCAATTCTGCGGTCGTCAGGGGCTGCGTAGGCACCTCATTGAAAACCGGAAAACCGGCGACAGGCCCAGCAGAGGCCTCGGAGTCTGGCTTGTTCCTAGACTGATTGTCCTTATCCTTGCGTTTTTTATGCATGCCGGTTGTCGGCTGCTCCGACGGCATGATATAATTAAATTTCCTACCAAAGTAATGTTGTGCGAAGTCAAAACGGCGTTTGATAGTTCGTTTATTAAACCTAGCACAAAACCGACAACCTGTGACGTCGTGGTCTGGGCCTAGGCAAGGAATACAATAGGAATGGAAGTCCTTATGAGGTATTTGCTTCCCACAAGTAATGCAATTATTAACTTTTTCTGACATCGGACTGAGGCAAAAAAAGGTTCCCCAACGGGGTACTTAGCTTTATTGACGACTTTGGACTGAAATTCGATTTGAAAATCTCAGGTGTCGGCCGACCGGCACTTGCGAACTGCTTCTGCTTCAGGCACCGCGCAGCAAGAAAGACTGAAGAAAATGGCGTTGGATGCCTCTTATACACCCCTGGTGCACTGACGTCAGGGAAGAAGCGACAGAAACTGACGCCAGACCAAGACTTTGGAACTCAGGCCGACTGTGGGACCGCCTGACGGCAAGTGTGATGACTGCAGCAGTGAAACACGATGAACATCAATACATTTCTTCCTTATCCTTTTGTTTTGTGTGTGTTTGTGTGTACTAGAAAAAATATATTTCTTCCTTATCCTTTTATTTGTGTGTGTGTGTGTGTGTGTGTGTGTGTGTGTGTGTGTGTGTGTGTGTGTATATATATACTAGTAACAATACGTTTCTTCCTTATCCTTTTGTTTTTGTGTGTGTGTGTACTAGTAAAGTACAGTTGTGTACACTTACCATAAATGTAGAAGTTCGAGTGTCTTCACTGTTGCAGTCATGACTGTAGGGTTCTCCCTTGCTGGCAGGCAGTCCTCGGTCGGCCAGAATCCCAAAGTCTGGGACTGGCGTCGGCTGTTCAGCCATGCTCCCTGACGTCAGAGCGCCAGGAGTACAAAGATGAGAGCCGACGCCATGTTCTCCAGTTTTTCTTGCCCCAGATGTCAGGAGTTCCAAAATGAGTAAGGTCCCATAACCCTTTGCAAATACACCTCAGAAGAAGGGTGAAAAAAGGAACCACACAAAAGAAAAAATAAGAGGGGACAGGAGGGAGGGAAACCCAGACTGCAACAGTGAAGACACTCGAACATCTACATTTATGGTAAGTGTACACAACTGTACTATATTCATCGTGTTTCACTGTTGCAGTCAAGACTGTAGGGTAGAATCCCAAAGCAGAAAGAAAGGGAGGAGGTCATAAAGTAGATGGGGCGGCTATAAGACCCTGCAGTTCTGCAGAAGCAAAGCCTGCCCTAGACTTAGAGTAGAGAGGTAGATTGTAGTGCTTGGAAAAAGTATGCACTGAACTCCAAGTTGCAGCTTCCAAAATGTCTTTGGTAGGAACTCCCCTGAGGAAGGCAGCTGAAGTGGCAGCAGCTCTGGTAGAGTGAGTCCTTATACTCCCTGGGATCTGCTTTCCATGGTGTGAATAGCAAAACCTGATTCCATGAGCAATCCATTTAGAAATGGTCTGTTTTGAAATGGCTTTACCTTGGGAACTTGAAGCATAAGAAACAAACAATTGCTCTGATTTCCTGATGTCGTTGGTTCTGTCCAGGTAAAAACGTAGTTGTCTGTGTACATCCAAGGAATGTAAGATCCTTTCCCCTTTATTTTGAGGAGTGGGGAAAAAAGTTGGCAAGTGAATAGTTTGATTTAAAGCCACTTTGGAAACCACCTTAGGCATGAAAGTAGGATTAGTCCTTAAAGACACCCTGTCTTGATGAAAAATAATATAAGGTTCCATAGCCATAAGAGCTTGCAACTCTGAAACCCTCCTGGCAGAGGTCAGAGCTAACAGGATGGCTGTCTTCCAAGATAAAAACTTGATATCAGATGAGGCAGCAGGCTCAAAAGGAGGTAAGGTGAGCTTTTCCAAAACATAGTTGAGATCCCAAGCAGGGATGGGAGGAGATCTAGGGGGCCTTAAGTTCTTAGCTCCTCTGAGAAATTGTCTCAGGAGCTGGTGGGAAACGATAGGAGGGTCTGTATTATAATGAGCAGAAATAGCAGAGGCATGTATCTTAATGGAAGAGAAAGAGAGACCCTTATGTAAGAGGTCTGTCAGGTAAAGTAAAATCAAAGGAATGTTAGGAAGAAGAGGATCAGAATCCTGAGCCTGCATCCAGGAACAAAATCTTTTCCATTTTCCTGCATAAGATTTTCTAGTGCTAGGACATCTGACTTCTAAAATGACATCCATAACCTGCTTGGGTAGGAGAGAATGCATCAAAGATCCTGGATTAACCAGGCCGCCAGGCTGAGAGTTTTGACATGGGTGTGTAGAATCTGACCCTGGTGTTGGGACAGAAGGTTCGGAATCTGTTGTAAAACCCAGGGGGGGTCCAGACAAAGGTTTTTCAGTGTTGGGTACCAAAACTGTCGAGGCCAATTTGGGGCCAGCAAGATTATCATCTTGGGCTTGTCCTGCTTGATCTTTAGTAATACCCGTGGAAGAAGAGGAAGAGGTGGAAAGGCATATCCCGAGAGGTTTCTCCAACTGAAAGATAGAGCATCCACTTTCCAAGCTTGATCGTGGAAAGTCCTTTTGTAGTTGATGATTGAGGTGGGATGCAAAGAAGGTCTATGTGAGGACAACCCCAGACTGCTGTAATCATCTTGAATATTTCGGAGTCCAACATCCATTAGTGTGGATCCGAAAGGTTTCTGCTCAGACTGTCTACCAGGAAGTTTTGCTTCCCTGGTAGAAACTGTGCTTGAAGGTCCAGATTGCAAGCTAGGGCTGTGTTCCAAAGATCCATGGCTAGTCTGCAAAGGGGGTAGGAATGAGATCCCCCTTGCTTGTTTATGTACCACATAACTGTGGTGTTGTCTGTCCGTAAAAGTAGTTGTCCTGGTTGTAAAAGATTCCTGAAGGCCAATAGAGCTTTCTGAACGGCTAACATTTCCTTTAAATTGATATGCAGGTGCTTCTGATCCTTTGTCCAAAGGCCCTGCAGACAGTTGCCCCGAAAATGGGCTCCCCATGCATAATCGGAGGCGTCCGTGGTTAGAATCTGAGTGGCAGGGGGCAGACAGAAGGGTTTTCATTTGTTTAGAGTACATGCCTTGGACCACCAAAGGAATTCCTTTTGAAGACTAGGCAGGACGGAGATCAGTATGTCTAGACTGTGGAAATGCTGAGACCATACACTTTTTAGGTACCACTGTATTTTCCTCATATGTAGTCTTGCATATGGTACGAGAAGGATGCAGGAGGCCATGTAACCCAGTGCCTGCAGGAATCTCCTTGCAGATAGCGGAGTTGAAGTTGCCAAGGTTTTGAAAGTTGAAGCCAGCTGTAATTGTTTTCAGAAATGCCATCTGGGTTGTTGTGTTTAGAGAAGCGCCCAGAAAAATTATCTGTTGTGAGGGTGTTAAATTTGACTTTTTTATGTTTACAGTGAATCCCAGGAACTTGAGAAGATTCTGAACAAGCTGTAGATGCTGGAGTAAGACATCCTTGCTGTCTGCCTGAATAAGACAGTCGTCCAGATAAGGGTAAATTTGAATTCCCTTGAGTCTGCAATAAGCTACTACTGGAGCCAGGCACTTGGTGAAGACCCTGGGCACAGTAGACAATCCAAAGGGCAGCACAGAGAATTGGTAGTGCCTCGATCCTGCTTTGAACCTGAGGTATTTTCTGCATTCCTGTCTGATGGGACTGTGTAAATATGCTTCTTTTAAATCCAAATTTACCATCCATGCATTTTTGGTCAGCATTGGCGGTAGCTGCTGTAGGGTAAGCATCTTGAATTTTGGTATCTCTAGAAAAGTGTTCAAGACTGACAGATCCAGAATGGGTCTCCATGAATTTTGCTTCCTGGGGACTAGAAAGAGCCTTGAGTAAAAACCTTGTCCCATCTCTGAAAGTGGAACTAGTTCTATGGCTTTCATAGCCAAGAGAGCTTCCACCTGGTTTAATGCCTCTGACCATTAATGTTTTGGAAGATCTGGCCATCCGCTTGGCCTTGGTGGGGTATGAAAATGGAATTTGTAACCTCTTGAAACTACATCCAGAACCCACTTGTCTTGGGTTATACGAGTCCAATTTAGGTGAAAAAGAGAAAGTATTCCTCCGAGAGGGGCTTCTAGGCAAGAAGCTCCTGCAGACCAACAGAGGGAGTCATTGAGTCCGTTTTCTATGAGCTTGTGACCTGTCTTCTCCTCCCCTAGGGGTGGAAGCAGTCCACTGTCTTGGTCTATAAGAGGCTTGCGTTTGAGGCCTACCTCGGGGGTGTCTATATCTACCCCTCTGAGGCCTGTCTGAATTGGGAAAGGACCAATTTTTTGTAGGCCAATTCCTGCTAAATCTGGGTGGCTGTACTTGTAAGAAATCTTTAATTGTTTGCATGGACTTTGCCTTGTCCTCCATCTTCTTTATCACCTCTTCAGCTTTAGATCCAAACAAAACATTATGCTGAACAGGAGCATCCAATAATTTAGCCTTTACCTGATCTGGCAAATTTTGTTCCTTTAACCATGCATGCCTTCTAATTACTGTGCCAGAGGCAGCAGCCCTACCAGAAGCCTCCAAGGCATCAAATCCACAGTGTAAACCATGTTTCCCAACTTGTTCAGTGGCATGCAATAAGTTATGCAGTTCCTTATCATCTGCACAAGCGGAAATGGAAGTTAGCTTTTGCTTTAAAACAGACAGGAGAAATTGCTGGTATTTCAGCATATGAAACTGACAGTTTAAAGCCCTAATAGATAAAGTAGCAGAAGTGTACACTTTTTTGCCCCATCTTTCTAAAGATCTGGAATCCTTCTCAGTGGGAATGGGGTTTTTAGCAGAAGTGACGTTAACGCCCTTAGGACCCTGAGAAATGGTTTCAGGGTCAGAGTAGGGTTCTTGAATAAAAACTGGTGGGAATCAGGAACCCTATATTATCTGTCTGGCTTAACAGGATCTGGAGGAAAAGTGTCAGGAGTTAAGTTAGCCTCCGAAAAAGCATCATCCACAATATCCAAAACAGGAGGAATAGCCAGGGGTCTATGTTGGGGAAGAAGAAGAAAACCCCTTAGTCTTTTCTTGGATTCCGAGTACTCCTGCCCTTCCCAGTGGAAATGTTCCCTCATTTCATGCAAAGTTTCCCCAAAAGAGAAATCCTCAGGGGGGAGAAGCTGAAGGAATGGATTCCTCAGCATCAGAATCCTCATAAGGAGGGAAAGAATATTCCTGGTCAGAAGAAGAAACAGAAGCCTGATCAGAGGAGTCATAATAAACTTCCTGCCTTGGCCTTTTATCTGGAGGGGGATGTGAATCCCTAATCATAGTAAGTAAGTCCTCCGCCATTTTAAGTAACTGTTTCTGAGACTTGGGAGCCGGATCAGAAGAGGCTGAGGTTGCAGTCTTTGATTTGGAAGGAGTCTTTGCCTTTGTCTTTGCCTTTATAAGAAGTTGAGTAGGCCTGAAAACCCCTTTGGAAGCCGGTACCTGCACAGCGGCTCCGGACCCATCTGAAGAAGGAGCATTGTCCGAAGGTCCAACTGAAATATTCAAAGGCCTAGTTGGCTCCTCATGGGAGTCCGTTTCGGCTATCGGTTCCGAAATGGCCGACGACAGGGGCTGCAAAAGCGCCTCACTGACGATGGCCGAACCTGACTCTGGCTATGCTTGTGTGATATCGTCTGATTTGGACCTCGGAGGCCTGTCTTTTTCCTTGCGTCGTTTGTGAACTCCAGTAGCCGGAACCGTATCCGACGACATTTTGTAATTAAAACACCTACCGAAGTAATGAAAAGCAAAATCGTACCTTCGTTTAATAGTACGTTGATTGAATCTAGCACAAAACTGACAACTAGCTACGTCGTGGTCAGGGCCTAAGCAAGGAATACAGAAAGAATGAAAATCCTTATGAGGTATTTGCTTCCCACATGAAATACAATTATTAACTTTTTCTGACATCGGACTGGAGCAAGAAAAAAGTTTCCCCAACGGGGTACTTAACTTTGAGTAGGAGAAGAAAGTCTTCGGACTGAAGTTTGATCAGAAAAAATTGTCAGGCGTCAGCCGACCAGCACTTGCGAACTGCTATCACCGCACGGCAAGAAAGACTGGAGAACATGGCGTCGGCTCTCAGCTTTGTACTCCTGGCGCTCTGACGTCAGGGAGCATGGCTGAACAGCCGACGCCGGACCCAGACTTTGGGATTCTGGCCGACCGAGGACTGCCTGCCGGCAAGAGAGAACCCTACAGTCATGACTGCAACAGTGAAACACGATGAACATCAATGCATTTCTTCCTTGTCCTTTTGTGTGTGTGTGTGTGTGTGTGTGTGTGTGTGTGTGTGTGTGTGTGTGTGTGTGTGTGTGTACTAGTAACAATACATTTCTTCCTTATCCTTTTGTTTTTTGTGTGTGTGTGTGTGTGTGTACTAGTAACAATACATTTCTTCCTTATCCTTTTGTTTTTATGTGTGTGTGTGTGTACTAGTAACAATACACTTCTTCCTTATCCTTTTGTTTTGTGTGTGTGTGTGTGTGTGTGTGTGTGTGTATACTAGTAACAATACATTTCTTCCTTATCCTTTTGTTTGTGTGTGTGTGTGTGTGTGTGTGTGTGTGTGTGTGTGTGTGTGTACTAGTAACAATACATTTCTTCCTTATCCTTTTGTTTTGTGTGTGTATTATTAGTTGTCCTGGATGCAGAATGTCCTTGAAAGCTGTTAGGGCATTTTGTACAGCCATCTCCTCTTTTTGATTGATGTGTAGATGCAGTTGGTCTGTGGTCCATTTGCCCTGAATACATTTTCCTGCCATGTGTGCTCCCCAGTCATAATCCGAAGCATATGTTGTTAGAGTCTGCCTGGCTGTGGGTACAGTGAAAGGCTGACCCTTGTTGAGGTGACATGCCTGTTGCCCACCATCGAAACTCCTGTTGCAGGCAGGGAATTAGTGGTATTACCGTTTCCAAGCTATGTG
>NC_056732.1:8780674-8790674 GCF_019279795.1 Protopterus annectens | reverse complement strand
ACTTGTCTTTGCTTTGTGATAGGTTCTTGTATGAGGGGCTGGAAACAAACAGGGTCTCTGCCCGCTTCGCTCCCCACCCTGCCCCCTATTCCCTCCCGCCCCCAGTGGTCCCACCTTTATTGCACTCAAACCCCTCCCATCTTTCCAATAGCCAACCACAGCGCTAACCCAACGCTACCTCCTCCATATTCCCTCTACTATCACACCTCCTTAACTAATATGTACAAGCATACCTTTCCTTTGCTCACTGCATGCACTCTCCTTGCATATCTTACATCCTACCAAAGCTCCATCATTCTCCCACTCAACCACTACCACTGTACTACTACTCACACCACCACTCATGTCTCACCCACACTCAGCTCCTCTCCCACCAGCTCAAGAACCATCCCTATGCACCCCCCACATATTCTACTAACTACATTACTCAAACGTAAAGCATCCCTACAACTTAACATAGTAACCCTCCCACCATACCTATTACCCACAGAGCACAATCATAAAGTTTCCCTTATAAACAAACACATTCAAAACCTGAAAAAACTAATAATCTCATGCATATCAAAACTAGCCCTAAGTGGAGACATCCACCCCAACCCTGGCCCTACCATCTCCAACCCCAATCCTCCTAATCAGACTAGAAACCACAACTTCTCCCATATTACAGCCAATAGAAAGCCAAGTGACTTCCTTCTACTAAGCCTAAATTTTAGAAGTATATCCAACAAAGTCCATGAACTCCATGCCACCATAGACTTATACTCCCCAGATATAGTCATCCTGACAGAAACCTGGCTAAAACCTCACATTACCAGTGAGCAAATACTCCCTACAGGTTACGGCATACTAAGAGTAGACCAGCTAAACAAAAAAGGAGGTGGTGTAGCTATAATATTTAAACAGCATCTAAACATCCAGATCTTAAAATCATCAGCTCCACAAATAGGCAATGAAGAAATAATATATACCAACCTCAAAATTAACCAAAACAAAACCATCAACATAATTGGATGCTACTTCCCACCTGGCCAAAACATCCCTCCACAAGAAAACCTCCTCAGCTGGTCTACCCACCATCTCCCCCAAGAAACTATCATCTTAGGTGATTTCAATATTGACTGGCAATCCTGTTCTGGCAACAATCCAACCCATTATGTACACCTTCATGGCTTCACCCAACTAGTCCAGTCACCAACAAGGATAAATAAATCTCCAGCAAGCACACTACCCAGGATTGGATACTAGTCAGTAAGAACCCCCAGTCATATACAACAGGCTGCTTAAAAGATAGCCTCAGTGATCACTCCCCAACATTCCTACTCAAAAAATACCTGTACCAAGCTAAACCTGTCATCTATCGTCAAATTCGTAAAAAAATAAACTTTAACCCACTCACATTCATCTCATCCCTCAAAGAATGTAACTGGCATGCTCTAAAGTACCTCAGTCTAGATGACGCAGTTGAATTTTTTAATACTACCTTCCTGAACATCCTTAATTACCATGCCCCCATAAGATTTTCCAGAACCAAAGCACAACCCTCCCCATGACTACAGAAAACCACTAAGTCAGAAATGAAAAACAGGGATAAAGCCTGGGAGCACTGGCGCAAAACCAAAACCCCCGCAGCTAGACAGAAATTCCCAGAACTACGCAATAGAGTCAAAAAGCTAATAAAACGGGACAAATTCCAATACTACCAGTCTGCCCTAGACTCCTCACAACACAACCCCAAACAATTCTGGTCCTTCATAAACTTCATCCTCCACCCAGGTAAAGTCAGTACCCCTCCTCCTAACATCCCTCACTCCTCAGAAAATATTGCTACCTCATTCAACACACACTTCAGCCAAACCATACTATCACTAGCTAAACAACACAACCCCCCTCCCCTCCAACCCACACCTTCAACTAGTAATCTCCCCACTGCCTTCTCTTTTTCTTCTGTACCTACCTCCAACATAAAAAAACTCTTAACTAAACTTAAACCCACCAAATTAGCAGCAGACAACCTCACAAGTGAATACCTACAAATCGCAGCTGATGCTCTGGCCTACCCAGTATCCATCTTGATTAACCAATCTCTGTCAGAAAGTTGCGTTCCCACATTGTGGAAAGTCTCACATATAATTCCCCTCCACAAAGGCGGACCCTCTGCAGAACTAACCAATTACCGCCCCATAGCTATTCTCTCTCCACTCCAAAATACTAGAGAGATGCATACACTCTCAGGTCTCACACTACCTCCTTACTAACAACCTCCTTTCCACTACTCAGCATGGTTTCCGACCAAACCATAGCACCACCACTGCCTTACTCTCCTTTACTAACACTATCCTTCATCATAAAAACAATGGCTATCTCTCCTCTGCTACTTTCCTAGACCTATCTAAAGCATTTGACATGGTCCCACACAAACAACTTATCTCTGTCCTCAATAACCTATCCTTCTCACAATTAGTCACCAACTGGTTTCAGAGTTACCTGTCTGACCGCCAACAATCCGTTGTATGGCAGAATGACATATCTCCCCAACTACCTGTCTCCATAGGGGTTCCCCCAAGGATCCATCCTTGGACCCCTACTTTTCTCTATTTACACCAATAATCTAGCCTCTGCCACCAAACATGGCACACTCATCCAATACGCAGATGACTCGACCATCATCTGCTCAGCCCAGTCCCTACCCAAACTGCAAAATGTCACACAGGAAGCCTTTTCCTCTGTTGAAACATGGTTATCTGATGCCCAATTAATACTCAACCCAAACAAAACTAAACTAAACTACTCATCTTCCAACCCACCAAACATACTCAAAACAACTCTCACTTTAACATCACAGCAAAGGACAACACCACTATATACCCAACTGAACACACAAAATTGCTAGGAGTGGAAATAGACAATAAACTAAAATTTGACATTCACATATCCATGACCATAAAAAAAGTCCACAAAAAACTAGGAGCATTATACAGAAATAAACAATTTCTCACCAAAGCAGCAAAGATTTCAATAGCAAATTCCCACCTTATCTCCACCCTACTTTATGCCTCTCCAGTATATACCAACCTAAGGCAATGTGATCTAAACAAGCTAGAGACCTGCTACAACAAAATCGCCAAATTCGCCACAGGGGCATCCTACTGTAGTCACCACTGACTCTCACTTGCTGAACTGGGCTGGCTTGAACTCCCTCACCTCCTTCAGTGGTATCAACTCTCACTCGCCCACAAACTAGTAAACCATCCACTAAATGTCCCATCCCTCCAGAATCTACTCCAACCCTATCGCACCATCAGACCACTAAGATCCAGCAACAAAAATCACTTGCAGATCACTAAAGCCAATAACTCTGCTGGTGAAGCACTATTCTCTTGCGCCATAGCCAAATTATGGAACTCACACCCACACACAATTACCAACGTACCATCATGCACCAACTTCAAAACTTTATTAAAAGCGCACCTAAAAACATGCTGGCTATGCACTCTAATATCATCCACCCCATCCAACTACTACCTTTCTTTCCACTCCACTAACTACCTTGATGATAGCAACAACATCATCCACCCCATCCAACTACTACCTTTCTTTAACCTCCACTAACTACCTTGATGATAGCAAGCTCAGATGCTCATAAGCCTAGTACTTATTATACAGCAGGAACTTCTCATTGTTACATTTGTTAATGCCTGTTATGTACTTCGCAGATAAAGATTCTAGTTGTCTACTGATGTACTATGTTCTTCATCTGTAAATATGTTGTAAGTAATTTCTATGTTAAATTGTTAATCGCTATGTAATCCAATGTAACTACTGTCCGTTTATTCTACTGTGGAGCTTTTCTCCCCGGGCCTCCGCTGAAAACGGACCCACGTCCAGTCGGACACTCCCGGTCAACAAATTTAAATAAATAAATAAAAATAAATAAAACACATTTCTTTCTAATCCTTTTGCTTTTTTTGAGGGTGCGTGTACCAGTAACAATACATTTCGTCCTTATCCTTTTGTTGTGTGTGTGTGCGTCTGTCTATACTAGTAACAATACATTTCTTCCCTATCCTTTTGTTTTTGTGTGTGTGTATATATACTAGTAACAATACATTTCTTCCCTATCCTTTTGTTTTTGTGTGTGTGTATATACTAGTAACAATACATTTCTTCCTTATACTTTTGTTTTTGTGTGTGTGTATGTACTAATAACAATACATTTCTTTCTAATCCTTTTGCTTTTTTTGAGTGTGCGTGTACCAGTAACAATACATTTCTTCCTTATCCTTTTGTGTGTGTGTGTGTTTGTGCTAATAACAACACATTTCTTCCTTATACTTTTGTTTTGTGTGTGTGTGTGTGTGTGTGTATACTATTAACAATACACTTCTTCCTTATCCTTTTATTTTTGTGTGTTTGTGAGTGTGAGCGCTAGTAACAAAACATTTCTTCCTTATCCTTTTGTGTGTGTGTGTGTGTGTGTGTGTGTGTGTGTGTGTGTGTGTGTGTGTGTATACAAAAATACATTTCTTCCGTATTCTTTTGTTTTGTGTGTGTGTGTGTACAACAATACATTTCTTCCTTATCCTTTTGTTGTGTGTGTGTGCGTGTGCGTGTGCGTGTGTGTGTGTGTACTAGTAACAATACATTTCTTCCTTATCCTTTTGTTTTGTGTGTGTGTGTGTGTGTGTGTGTGTGTGTGTGTGTGTGTGTGCGTGTGTATACTAGTAACAACACATTTCTTCCTTATACTTTTGTTTTTTGTGTGTGTGTATGTACTAATAACTTTTAGTTATGTACTTACCATAACTTTAGATGTTTGGGATCCATCTCGCCTACATTCTGTACTGATGGGCTCGGAGCCGATCCCTCGGCTCCGACTCGGCACGCTATGCTATAGAGCGAGGCCTCTTATTGGCTGAGCTATTTCTTATCCCAGGATGCACCACCACTAATTCCCCAGATCTTGTTTGTCCGCATTCATGCACACATGCACAACTTGTTTATATAACATTGTTAGATGTTTCAAGATGAAACAACAGAATTCGGACCTTCTGATATCCTCTGATCTCCAAGGAAGGGGGAAGGAGGGTGGGTTATTGGGAATGTAGGCGAGATGGATCCCAAACATCTAAAGTTATGGTGAGTACATAACTAAAAGATGTTATGTGATCCTATCTCGCCTACATTCAGTACTGATGGGACAGCGTCCCTAGCACCTGATTCCTGGGTGGCTCATTGGAAAACACTCCTGAGCACTGTGGAACCAAATGAAGCTCGTCCTCTAGATGCCACATCCAATTTGTAGTGGGAAATGAAAGTGTGCGGGGAAGACCACGTAGCCGCAGCACAAATGTCACTAATGGCAAGCTTAGAATGGAATGCTATTGAAGTAGCCATAGCTCTTGTAGAGTGAGCTTTGACAGAGGTGGTGAGCTCTTTGTTAGAATAAGAATAAGCTTGAGTAATACAGTCCCTGATCCATTTGGCAATAGTGACCTTTGTGAGCTTTGCCCAATTTATTGTCTGCAAAGGATACAAACAACTGATCTGTTTTCCTTGTTTGTTTGGTCCTATCTAAATAAAAATGCAACTGCCTGTGGACATCTAATGTGTGGAATATGAATTCCGCTTTGTTAGAATACTTCGGAAAGAAGACTGGAAGTTATAATGATTGTTGTAGGCAGAAACTGGAACAAACTTTAGGGACAAAGGAAGGATTTGGCCTGAGAGATACTCTGTCTTTGTGAAAAACCAAGTACGGAGGTTTTACAGACAAAGCTTGAAGCTCTGAAACTCTTCTGGCAGAAGTAATCGCCACCAGAAAAGCAGTCTTCCACGATAGAAATTTTAGATCACATGTAGCTGCCGGTTCGAAGGGGAAGGAAGTTAAGGCGCGTAACACCACATCAAGATCCCATGGAGGAGCAGGATGAGAAATCAGAGGTCTTAAAAGCGCAGCACCTTTCAAGAAGGTCTTACACAATCTGTTGCTCATTAAAGGTGGGTTTATAGATTCGTGAAAATTGGAAATAGCTGCCAATTGAACCTTGATGGTAGAGACAGAAGAGCCTTGATTGAAAAGAGAAGTTAAAAATTTTAGTACTTCTGATACGGGAATAGTGATGGGATCCAGGCTCCGGAGTTGAGCCCAAATAGCAAATCTTTTCCATTTGCTAGAATACAATTTCTTTGTAGCAGACTTGTGGGCTGAAGATAAGATGTGTACAACTTCTGGATCCAATGTATGACTCCTGACTATAGTCGGAAGAGGAGGAGCCAAGCCATCAATTTTAAGGTGTGTAGGGACTGGTGGAATAGTCCCGACTGATGAACCAAAAGGTCTGGGATCTGATCCAGGAACCATGGACCTTCCAGAGCATATTTCCGAAGATAGGGAAACCATACTTGACGAGGCCAGTAAGGAGCAACTAAGATCATTTTGCTCCCCAAGAGAGATACCTTTTGGATCACCCTGGGAAGGAGAGGAACTGGGGGGAAGGCATAAAGCAAGCCGGTGGGCCAAGGACGGGCTAATGCGTCCATGGGGCTCTTCCCCGGAGACGGGGTTAGGGAGAAGAATTTTTTGCACTTCGCATTCAGTGGAGTCACGAAGAGGTCGCAACACGGAACTCCCCATTTGCTGAATATCTGATTTGCAACTGTCATGTTCAGAGACCATTCGTGAGGAGAGAGGATGGTTCTGCTCAGTCTGTCGGCTATCACATTGGACTTGCCCGGGATATGAGTAGCCACTAGAAAGCATTTGGTCGACACTGCCCATTCCCAGACTCACATGGCCTCTCTGCAAAGAGGATAGGATCTGGTCCCTCCCTGTTTGTTCAGGTACCAGACAACTGACATGTTGTCTGAGTGAACGGCAATTACGCCCTGAGGGAGGTAATCGTGAAGGGCTTGAAGGGACAGAAGCACCGCCCTCATTTCTAGGATGTTGATATGAAGTAGGGTCTCTTCTGGGTGCCATTTGCCTTGGACTGACCTGCCCAGGGAATGCCCCCCCACCCCATCTGGGAGGCGTCCGTGGTCAAAGTGGCCGCAGGAGGAGGTGGAACAAAGGGTCGTCCCTGATCCCAATTGGAGGGCACTAGCCACCAGCGAAGGTCCCATTTGCAGGTTTCCGTGATCCATATGAGGTGACTGAGAGGGAGTTCCTGAAAGGACCACTGAGCTGAAAGAAGCCACTGGAGAATTCTCATGTGCAACCTTGCCAGGGGGACTAGAAGAACCGTGGCGGACATGGATCCCAATAGCTGCAGGACCATTCTGGCTGGGGCTTTGGATCTGGGAAGTAAGGCTCGAACTTGAGCCTGTATGGTTTGTATTCTGTCTGTAGGTAGATAGACCCGCATTCGGTTTGAATCTATCTCTACCCCTATGAATCTTATGCGTTGAGATGGCAGCAACACAGACTTTGGCCAATTGAAGGTGATTCCAAGGGAATTGCCCAGTGATATAGTGGCTTGTAGGCTCCGCAATAGTAGATGCTTGGAGGTGGCAGTTAGGAGCCAGTCGTCTAGATACGGAAACACCTGGAATCCTAGACTTCTCAGGTGAGCAGTCACGACCGCCAAACATTTGGTGAACACCCTGGGGGCTGTGGTGAGACCAAAGGGCAGCGCGGAACTGAAAATGACTGCCTCCTATGCTGAAGCGCAGATGTCTCCTGGACGCTTGATGTACCATGATATGGTAATAAGCATCCTTCAGATCTATGGAGCACATCCAAACACCTTTCTCCAGCAATGGGAGAATGGTTTGTAGGGTGACCATTCGGAACTTGGACTTTTTGACTGAACGGTTTAGAATGCTGAGATCCAAAATGGGTCTCAAGTCCCCGGTCTTTTTTGGCACCAAAAAGAATATTGAGTAAGTCCCTAATCCGATCTGGTCTGCGGGGACCGGTTGGATGACTCCTTTTTGCAGCAGCTTTGAAACTTCTGAGGCTGCAGTTTCCCGTTGACTGGGTGGCGGGTCCGGGATTTTTTTGGACTGAGGTGGAGAGTGAGAGAAAGGGATTGTGTAACCTCCGGCGATAATACGAAGCACCCATCGGTCCTGAGTGATACCTTCCCAGGCTTTTAGGTGCTTGACGACCCCGACTGGCTCCGGAGCTGCACAGTCGGGCAATCCCTCAGGGACTGTGAAAGGCTGAAGAGCCACGAAAGGACTCGCAGTCTCCAGTGTTGCGAGGGCCTCTGCCGCCTCTGGGATGGCGTCTTCCGGAAGAATTTGCACCCATCGGTCCTGAGTGATACCTTCCCAGGCTTTTAGGTGCTTCGAAAAACGACCCCCGACTGGCTCCGGAGCTGCACAGTCGGGCAATCCCTCAGGGACTGTGAAAGGCTGAAGAGCCACGAAAGGACTCGCAGTCTCCAGTGTTGCGAGGGCCTCTGCCGCCTCTGGGACGGCGTCTTCCGGAAGAATTTCCCCCTCCCCTGCCTCTGGAAGGGGATCATCCTGCTGAGAGGGGTAAGGCTTCTGAGATCTACGGAACCACATTTTCCCTCCTCTTTTAGCCTTGGGATAAGGCGAAGGGAGTGGAAAATCGTGCCCCTACAGTCAGAGTCTTACCCTCCTGTTCAGCGGGTCAGTGTGTCCTTTACCTTGGGTCCAAACAGGGAGGACCCATCAAAGGCGTCGGCAAAGGAAGACTTAAAGGCCTCCTTGAGAAATGACACAGGCGGAGCCAGGCTCGTCTCTGTAGAGCAATGCCTGTACCGCCCGCTCTACTCGCCCTTCGCCGCCTCATGGGACGAGTTTGAAATGGGCGACAGTGTAGCCAGCTGAGAGCCAACCGTCTGGGCCAGCTCCTCAGGCAGGTTACCCAAGAGGGTATCGGAAAGTTCTTTAATCAGATCCCTCTGAAATCTGGTAAAGTCGTAAGGTAGTTCAAGGACCTTAATGTAAAGGCCGCTGAACTTAGGGTGCGCTTTCGTGCCGATCCATGCTCCTAGACTCCTTATTAGGAGGATGGACGGACGTCGAAGCCTCTGCTACATCTTGCTGGGTAGCAGATGCCACCACCAAAGCATCTACAGCCACACCTTTAGTTAGGAACTCTTTTTCAGGGGGTGCCGAGAGGAACTTATTAGGACGAGCAGGCACCGGTTCCACAGAGTCTGGGTGTTCCCGCCCTTGACAGATCAAATCCAAGAGCTCGTCAAGGCGGAGACACCCAGGAGGCGGAGGGCTGAGCCCCGAAGGCCTTAAGGAACACCGACTCAAAGGGGGTTTGGACTGCCAGCCGCCTCGTTGTTTAAGGGCTTCCAGGATGTCTGCAAAGGAGACATCATCCGAGGACGACTTAGGGGACCCTTCTGCATCATCGAGATCAGTGTCTGATGTAAGAGACTCATCTGGGGAGTCAACGTGCTTCCTCTTGCACGATCTTTTCCTGGGGGTTCTTCGAAGAAGCTTCAGAAGGACCTCCAGGAGGGGGAAACCCCAGTGGGGTAACCTCAGGCCCGGGGCTCTGCTGTCTAAGGACAGGGGGACTGCCAAAGACCCAGTCTCGGTATGCAGGGAAGGAGCTGGGGAGACCATGGAGGTAGCCAAAGATGATTTGGCTAACGCACTCCTCATAGCCCTGAAGGCGGGACCACCAGAATCCTGGGAGGTCCCACCTCCGTGCCACGACGGTAGACGGCACTCCGCAGCCGACGCACCGAGAGGAAGACTTGGGACCGAAAACATCAGTCCCGAAGCATCCCCCCCGGGGCCGACAGAAGAAGTCCGCGTACTGAACTCCGACTCAAGAGCCGGAGTTGGAGTAAGGGTCGGGCCCGACCCTAAAACCTCCACCGGTTCCACCAGCATTGGCTCCAACGGTGCCGAGGCTGTTGGAGGAGGAACCATAGTAGCAAGGTGGACCATCGGCTCTGAAGCCGAATGGGCTGGAGCCGAAACTAACTTTTGGAACACCGGAGACTGGAAGAGTCTTAGGAGCACCCTGTCGATGTCCGAATCAGACATCTTGGATGATCTG
>NC_056732.1:8765674-8773174 GCF_019279795.1 Protopterus annectens | reverse complement strand
GTAGCAGTACCGAATACAGTGTCTTATCCATTTGGATATAGTCTGCTTTAAGACAGCCTTGCCCTGTGATCCTGCAGCATATGCTACAAACAGTTGCTCAGTTTTCCTGAAAGCCTTTGTTTTGTCCAGGTAGAAGCATAGCTGCCTGTGTATGTCCAAATAATGCAGAAGTTTCTCCCCTTTATTCTGGGGGTTTGGATAAAAAGTTGGCAAATGGATGGTTTGGTTAAGAGCCACACTAGATACCACCTTTGGCATAAAGGTAGGGTTTGTTCTTAAAGATACCCTGTCCTGATGAAAAATTATAAAAGGTTCCACTGCCATTAATGCCTGTAGCTCTGAGACCCTTCGTGCGGAAGTTACTGCCAGGAGCAGAGCTGATTTCCATGATAAAAATTTTAGATCGGCTGTATTGGCTGGCTCAAAAGGTGATAGCGTCAGTTTTTCCAAAACGAAATTGAGGTCTCAAGTTGGTGTTGGTGCTCTCCGGGGCGGTCTTATGTTTTTAGCCCCTCTGAGGTACTGCTTTAGCAAGGGATGAGAGAAAAAAAATAAATAAATAAAAAAAAAAAAAAATAAAAAATTTTTTTTTTTTTTTTGTCTGTTAGACATTTTAAAATGAGTAATTACACTATTCTCACACAATAGTATGTAGATAGTAAATTATGTTTTGTATTACTTTATCTAAACTAATATGTATTCATTGTTACCCATTGTTTTAGTTTCTCACATTTATTGTATTTGTTTAATCTCTATAACCTTATTTTAATCGATGGAGCTTTTCTCCCCGGGCCTCCACTGAAAATGGAAATTATCCAGCTGGACTAGCCCGGTCAACAAATGTAAAATAAAATAAATAAATAAAATAAAGGAGGATCCATGTTGTAATGTGCTGAAACGGCAGAGGCGTGGATCTTAATTGATAAGAAGGATAGGCCTCTGTCCAGCATCTCAGTTAAGTATTGTAAAATCTGAGGAATGTTTGGAACAAGAGGGTCAAGGCTTTGAGCCTGGTTCCAGGTGCAGAATCTCTTCCATTTTTCTGAGTAAGCTTTCCTGGTGCTAGGCCTCCTGGCCTCCAAAATGACATCCATATCAGCTTTAGAGAGAAGTGTTGTCTGTTTGACTAATGTATCTGCCATGCAAGCTAGGTTTAGGGTTTTGAGCTGACCGTGCAGGATCCGATTGTTTTGTTGAGTCAGAAGGTGTGGAATTTGAGGCAAAATCCATGGTGGGCCTTGAGCCAAGTTCCTTAAGATAGGGTACCAGTGCTGGCGTGGCCAGTCTGGCGCAATCAGGATCATCTGTGTTTTTTCTTGTCTGGCTTTTAGGAGTACCTTTGAAAGAAAAGGCAGTGGCGGGAAGGCATAAACTTTTAGGTTTTTCCAGCTGAACAGAAGAGCATCCACTTACCATGCTTGTTTGTGATAAGTCCTTGTGCAGAATTTTTGTAGTTAGCAATTCAGTGGGGAGGCAAAAAGATCTATGTCTGGGCATCCCCACTTTTGCGTTACCATGCTGAAGATTTGTGGATTCAATTTCCATTCGTGAGGGTCCATGATATTTCTGCTTAGATAGTCTGCCAGAGTATTTTTCTTTCCTGGCAGGAATTGTGCTTGTAGGTGAACTTGATACGTTAGAGCCGTGTTCCACAAGGTCATGGCTTGCCTGCATAGGGGATAAGAATGAGTGCCCCCTTGCTTGTTTATGTACCACATTACTGTGGTGTTGTCTCTCTTTAGTAGTAATTGTCCTGGATGTAGAAGGTCCTTGAAAGCTGTTAGGGCATTTTGAACAGCCAACATCTCTTTTTGATTGATGTGAAGATGCATCTGGTCTGTGGTCCACTTGCCCTGAATGCATTTTGCTGCCATGTGTGCTCCCCAGGCGTAATCCGAAGCATCTGTTGTTAGAGTTTGCCTGGCTGTGGGTTGGGTGAAAGGCTGACCCTTGTTTAGGTGACATGCCTGTGCCCACCATCGAAACTCCTATTGTAGGCAGGGAATCATTGGTATTACTGCTTCTAAACTGTGAGGGTGTTGAGTCCAAACACTTTTCAGGTACCATTGTAATTTCCTCATATGCAGTCTGGCATATGGTATTAGTAGTACGCAGGATGCCATGAATCCCAGGGCCCGCAGAATTTTTCTTGCAGGGAGATGGGACTTTCTTGCCAGCATTTGAAAATATTGAGTTAGTTGAACTTGTTTGTCTGGCGTGAGGTAAGCCATTTGGGCTGTTGTATTTAAGCTGGCACCCAGGAATATAATCTGTTGTGAGGGCACTAGTTTTGACTTCTTTTCATTTACTGTGTACCCTAGAGAAATTAGCAACCTTTTTACAAATGCCAGATGCTGTAGAAGAATGTCCTTTGTCTCTGCTTGAATGAGGCAGTCGTCAAGATATGGACATATTTGAATTCCTTTTTGTCTGCAAAATGCTATTACTGGGGCCAGGCACTTTGTGAAGACCCTGGGCGCAGTAGATAAGCCAAAGGGCAGTGAGTGTAGAGAATTGGTAGTGCATTGTACCAGCCTTGAATCGGAGGTATCTTCTGCAATTTTGTCTGAAAGGGACATGCAGGTATGCCTCTTTGAGGTCCAGAGTAACAAGCCAAGCCTTCTTGCCCAGCATGTGTAGAAGCTGTTGTAATGTCAACATTTTAAATTTCGGAATATCCAGGTAAGTATTCAGAATTGAAAGGTCTAGCATGGGCCTCCAGGCCTTGTCCTTTCTGGGGACCAGGAAGAGTCTTGCGTAAAATCCTTGTCCTTGTTCCTGTTGTGGTACTTTTTGAATAGCTCATGTTCATGAGGGCTGAAATTTGTTTTTGTGCCTCTGCCCATTGATTCTGTGGCAGGTCTGGCAATCCTTTTAGCCTTGGTAAAGTATGAAAGTGGAATCTGTAACCTTGGGACACAATATTCAGGACCCATTTGTCTTGGGTGATTGTTTGCCAGTTTTGAGAAAAAAGTGCTAGTTTTCCCCCTAAGGGGGCTTCCAAAAGGGATGTGCTTGGCGTACGAAGGGGAAAGTCATTGTGACCGTTTCCTGTAAGGTTGAGACTTGTCCTCACCACCTTTTGGTGTTGAGGTGCCCCACTTTCGTTGTCTGTTTGAGCCTTGGGGTTGACATCTGCTTCTTGGGCATCTGTATCTGCCTCTCTGTGGCCTGTCTGACACTGGAAAGGACCAATTCTTTGTTGGCCAATTTCTGCTAAACCAAGGTGGCTGTACCTGTAAGAAATCCTCGATTGTTTGCATAGATTTAGCTTTATCCTCCATTTTCTTTAACACCTCTTCTGCCTTAACACCAAACAAAGTTTCATGCTGTAAAGGAGCATCCAATAATTTTGCCTTAACATGATCAGGTAAACTTTGTTCTTTTAACCAAGCATGCCTTTGAATCACAGAACCTGTAACTGCGGCTCTACAAGAGGCCTCTAAAGAATCAAAACCACATTGCAGAGTATGTTTTCCCACCTGTTCAACTGCATGCAATAAATCCTGCATTTCTTTACAATCAGGAGCTTCTGTGCTTGCAAGCATTTTCCGTTTTAACTGAGCCATTAAATATTGTTGGTACTTAAGCATGTGAAACTGGCAATTTAAAGCTCTTACTGCTAAAGTTGCATAAGTGTATACTTTCTTCCCCCATCTATCCAAAGCTCTGGAATCTCTGTCAGAGGGTACTGGATTTTTTGCAGTGGAAGCCTTAACCCCTTTTGGATCCTGGGAAATAGTTTCTGGATCAGCAGAAGGGTTTTTGTAAAGAAACTTGTGAGAGTTGGGGACTCTATAATACCTGTCTGGCTTGGCTGGAGCAGGGGGCAGAGAGTCAGGAGATAAACTGGATTCAGAGAACACATCAACCACAATATCTAGCACAGGCGGAATAGCCAGGGGCCTGTGTTGAGGTAATAAGAGGAAATCCCTGAGCCTTTTCTTGGATTCTGAGTAATCCTGGCTTTCCCAATGGAAATGCTCCCTCATGGTATGTAAAGTTTCCCCAAAAGAATAATCCTCAGGAGGAGAGGCTGAAGGGATAGATTCTTCAGCATCAGAGTCCTCATAGGGGGGTAGGGAGTATCCCTGGTCTGAAGAGGAATCAGAGGAAATGGAAACCTGATCAGAGGAGTCATAGTCTGTATCATGCCTAAGCCTTTTCTCAGGAGGGGGATGGGAACCCCTGATTAGAGTAATGAGGTCTTCGGCCATTTTAAGCATCTGTTTCTTAGGCATGGAGGACTGTCCAGGAGAATGCTGTACTTGTTTCTTTGTCTTTAATGGTACCTTTGTCTTGGCTGTTTTAATGGTAAGTTGTGAAGGTCTGAAAACACCCTCAGAAGCAGATGCCTGCTCAGCGGCTCCGGACCCATCTGAGGGATTAGTTTCCATAGGCCCAAAACCTTGAGTTTCCAGAGGCCTAGATGTTTCCACGTGGGAGTCGGAAGCGGCCTGTGGCTCTGAGGTAGCAGGTGTCAGAGGCTGCGAAAGCGCCTCACTGAGAACCGGCAACTGGCCTAGAAGAGGCTTCGTCATCGGTTTTGGACCTCGGATGCCTGTCTTTATCCTTGTCTTTGCGTTTTTTCGGTATTGAGGTAGTCGGCTAATCCGACGGTATTGTATAATTGAACCTTCGGCCAAAGTAGTGCAAAGCAAAATCAAAACGTCTTTTTATGGTGCATTTGTTAAATCTAGCACAAAACCGACAACTAGTGACGTCGTGATCAGGGCCTAGTCATGGAATACAGTAAGGGTGGAAGTCCTTATGAGGTATTTGCTTCCCACAAGAAATACAATTATTAACTTTTTCTGACATCGGTCTGAGGCAAGAAAAAAGTTTCCCCAACGGGGTACTTAGCTTTATTGAAGACTTCGGATCTGAAATTAACTTCGAAAATCTCAGGAGTCGGCCGACCAGCACTTGCAAACTGCTTCTGCTTCGGGCACCGCACGGCAAGAAAGACTGAAGAAAATGGCATCGGATGCATCTTATATACCCCTGTCGCACTGACATCAAGGAAGAAGCGACAGCAACCGACGCCGGACCAAGACCTTGGAATTCGGGCCGACTGCGGGACCGCCTGAGGGCAGGATAACCCAAGTGTAATGACTGCAGCAGTTTTGTTTTGTGTGTGTCTGCGCGTGTGTGTGTGTCTGCTAGGAACAATACATTTCTTCCTTACACTTTTGTTTTGTGTGTGTGTGTGTGTGTGTGTGTGTGTGTGCGTGCGTGTGCGTGTGTGTGCGTGTGTGCGTGTGCGTGTGTGTGTGTGTGTGTGTGTGTACTAGTACAAAAACAGTGTAAGAAACTTCTCTATGTGGAAGATTTTCATTCCATATATTTCCAGTTCATCACTGTATATTAATCAGATCAGGCAATAGTAGTAGAAGTAGCGAACTTAAACTCGTCTTAAGTTAAAACAAAACAAAAAATAATAATAGAAAATATATAATTGTACATTACTAAGTATTCGAAAGTAATCCAAGCAAGGCAGGCAGTCTGTTTCCAGTCGAAAATCCTTTATTAAGTACATAGACAAGCGATTCAAGTAAAACAAAAATAGAGAAATAATTTCCTCACAAGCTTTCTAAATATATATATATATATATATATATATACTTTTCATCAGGCACGGGAGTGGTTTATTGTGCTGTAAAACAAAGTTTTATTGGTTGTTGTTTGTCTTTCGGCTTTTTCCCGGTAAGGGGTCGCCACAGTGGAACTCCGGTCCGCTAATGATTTGCAGTAGATTTTTTACGAAACGCCGAGGTGCCAACTCGACGCCCAACCTTCAACGAAGGCACGCCCATTTACGCACGCATGTCTTTCGAAAGTTAACTTCACATCCCTTCCCCCATCAGTGTGACATACGAGCTGGTCCTGCCCTACTTAGTAGCTGTCATAACAATATATAACCCTTATGTACTTTAAATAAAATTTATAGTGATGTAGTACCTCTTATTTAACCAGATTATTAAGTCTGTGATTGTATCCAAGACAATATACTACATGGCTGGAAATATATCAACCTTAGTTCATTTGGCAATCAAAAAATATATAGAAATATATACATATACATTTTGCATGTAAAAATCAATTTCTATTTTCATAACCTATTATTAACAAAGATCGCTTTCGTCCTTCTAGACTTCTTCAGGTCTGTGTACAAGAACCCTAAAAACAATCTATAAAAATATATATAATTGTATAATTAGTATTGTTATTACACATCATTTTGAATAAAGTGGAAAAATAACAGAAAAAAATAAAAATAAGAAAAAAATGTATGTATGATGATGGAAACAAAATACACACAAATTGCAACTGATTTAAAATGGTATTTAAAACCAATTTGTAGAATAAAATAAAATAAAATACAATTAGTCATGTAAACAATGTGGCAATTTTCTAAGTTCCAGTACACTTTTAATTGAACAGTAGTAGCTTAGTCCAGGCTTCCTAAATGAGTTCAGCTTTAATTGCCACATGAGTTCATGTTTCTCCAGAATATTCGGGATGTCGCCTTCAAAATTAATAAGATGAAATGAGATCAAATGGACAAAGATGATCCTGGGAGACTTACTAGGAGGTACAATAATAATAACAACAACAACAGGAGAACCAACAACAGACAAGGTTTTAGTTATTACAGGGGATATAAGGGAAAGTATAACCGTACCAGCAGACCTCAACGGGATTTTCCAAGGGAAGATCCTCACACAAAACCAGACAGGGGCACAATACAGGAAAACCAGGAGACTGCCCCTTCCAACATCTCATTCCCCAAAATCACAATCCCCTCTGGCTATCAACACTCCGCAGAAGCCTTTGACATCACAGAAGGATCAGGACAGGAACATAAGCCACAGCAGCAACCAGAACCGACAGAGTTTTACAGGACAAATTACAAGAATACCAGGACAACCGGGACCACAGACAATCCAGCTACCAGGAGCAGCAGCACCATCACAGAGATCAGATTCTTCAGGAAGACCAATATCGACAGCACAGACAGCAAACTCCACACCAATACCAAAGCCAGTACCAGAACAAGAACAAAAACCACCACCAAAGCTTGTCCCTCTTACCAGGTCCCCCCATACCACAGTCAAAACGAGGAATACTACTACAACCCACGAAGATTCCAGGAAGCAGAGAAGGAATTACAGAAGTCTCACACTCTATCCAAGAACTCCCAGGGAGACAGGAGAACCAAACAGTGGACAGGAGTGAGGGAAATACAATACCTGGGCAATCCCGACTGGAACCCAGAATACAACCCAGGTCCCAGGCTCAGACGGAGAAACCAGCAACAATAACAGGTACAATAACAATAACAACAGGTGCCACAATAAAGTACAGTTGTGTACACATACCATAAATGTAGATGCTCGAGTGTATTCATTGTTGCAGTCATTACATTTGGGTAATCTGCTGGCAGGTTGCCCTCAGTCGGCCTGAATAACAAAGTCTTGGGTCCTGCATCAGGGTTTT